>NW_023460296.1:0-39109 GCF_013731165.1 Rhagoletis pomonella | reverse complement strand
AAAAAAAAAAAACTGGAGGTTTTCCGTCCGGCCAAAATTAATATTTACTGAGGCAAACGTCAAATAAAAAAGAAGGTAAAACCAAAAGCTTTTTCGCCCCATATGAGCATTGCCAGCAAAGAGTTTTGCCAACTGGTATAATGCACCGGAAGAAAGAAAAGGGGGTTGTCAAGAAAAGAAAAAATGCAACGGCGAGAATAGGCAACCAAGGTCGGGAGGGCGATTAATGATGTGATGTGGAGCGTTGCAGAACACATTCTTTTTGTTACGCCACCCCACGGCCTGACGCAGCGGGTTGGGGACCTACGATCTGCGCTTGAGCTAGCCGAGGAGCTGCGTCTGGCAAGATGACTCTGGGGCATGGCACCTGTGGTAAGCAGGAGATAACAGTTTACAAGTTCCTTGCATAACATTATGCTATTGATACTGTAAATCTTAAGTTTACTTCGTAGTTTAGTTTTTATCAAAGAAAGCGTCGAAAATTTGCGTTCTGCAGCCGCAGAGCTATGTAGTAATGAAATTATATTAAAAACAAAATTGGCGAGATGCATGACGCTATTTTCATTCATTCTATTTTTAATAGAATAATCTTTTTCTTAAAATATATCAATATCCAGATCGCTGGCTATTATATCAGGATCGCAATCTATGAGATGGGGAAACTTTAACAAAAGAGGTAAAATTGGTAAATCTTCATTAGAAACTACCTTAATGGTGTTATTATTTGGTCCAAAAACATCTCAGCTTTCGTTCCAACACAAATTTTAGATATTTTAATATGATTATTTTCATTTTTAAAATTAATATTAATATTGTTACTGATCGCATCTTTTTTAATAAAGTTACTCAAAATTAAGAGAATGTGGTTTGATAGTTGCACATAAGTATGGCAAACGAGAGCTTTCAGCTTGGAACTCTTCGTTAAGATTGTTAATTATGGGCAAAATATCCGATAGAAATAGAAAATAGCATTGGTTTCGCAACACATTCCTTCTGCCAGGTCTGCAGATCGCACACAGTTTACTTCATAAAAGCAGGAAATAAAATAAAGTTTTAAGCTATCCCATAACTCAACTATTCTTAACACAACGCTTTCTAGTGAAAGCCATCGTGTTTGAGACATGCCCAAGATTTTGTGGGGTTTTACCGAACTGTAGTCCTGAAATTCCTTCAGTTCATGTATCCTCTTTGGATTGTGGGAAAAGAAACTGTATATGTTGCGGCACAGTGTCTCAATGCTTTCGGCAATTTTTTACAAGCGTAGTTTGAGCAAAGGTGAAATGTGTACTTTATATAAAATATTTATTTATATAAAATAAATCGGTTTCTGCACTCAATAATGTTTTCAGCTCGCCCAAGTCTCCAGCCATAACATTGGCTCTATCAGTGGCCAAACCAATTAGGTTTCTTATTTTTAAAGGCAGGATGGGCAAATGTTTGAAAGGTGCAATTGGCAAATATTTATATGCAAAATTATGTTTGAAATATATATTTTTATAATTAAGAATTTAAAAACTTAATTCAACTATCCGTCCAAAATCTTACTTTGCCTACCAACCTACCAAATGAAAAAGGAGCGACCAAATTTGGTCGGAATACACCAATAGTGGCAAACTGATCCTGATTAAGATCTGGTTCAATTTATGATCCGTTCTTTTTGGTTTGTGTCCCTGATAATATGGCAGTACGGTTTGGTAGCACTGACAAATGAATGTATACACAAACATATATTCTGTCATTGATTCTTTTAACTTGTTTAAAATAAATTTCCTTTACGCAAAATATGTCTTTAAGTGAATATTATTTCGTTTAAATGTACTTTTCCCCATATGGTCCAGACCGCTTCCGTGAGAAATGATCTTGCTACTGAGCTGGATAACCCAAATAAGCACAACTATTAGCTGCATTTCTTTATTCAATCTTAACGTTTGGAATCAACTTTTTTGTTTACTTATTCTTTAGAACGTTCCTGATGATATGTTAACGTATATTTCAAACGCATTCTGTTTATTCTGGCTGTGAAGTGGGATTATCCGGAATGTATAAAGGAACGCAGCCATCCCTGCAAAAATCGTTGGACCACCCTGCAAAAATCGTTGGTCCATGTAGTCTATTTGTGGTATATTGGAGTACTTACAAAATTGTTCCTCTGTCATGCTGTAGCGGACCAACTCGTGTCTCTGCGCCAGCTTATTGTTTGTTAAGCACATTTGCATGTCTGGCTGTAGCTGAACGTGTAGAGATGCTCGCTGTTAGTTCTTAGCTCCCAGTATGTTCGGGTTCGAATGCCGTCAGAGGCAACATGTAATTTTTAATTTTTGTCTTGGTTTTTATTAATTTCGAAAAAGCATTTGAGAAGTGAAGAACAAAAGCGTGTACAAACGAAAAAATATAACAACAATCCCATTGTTAATATGTTGGAGTAGTTTTGTGCTACTCTGATGTAATGCAGGGATGGAGTATACGGTCCTGCCCTAGGACATCGCAATGTTAATTGGATGTTTTTTATATGAATTGTGGTTAATTTTGGAGTACTCCTTGGTCCTTTGGGAGTACTCTTTACACGCATGCATGGAGTAGTCGCGATTTTTGCAGGGTATCTGCCAAAAAGGTGTTTATGGAAACTGTTCTTTTTTATCATGGAAAATCCCATTCGCCCTTTTTAGTCATAAAATTCCGAAAAAGGGGCGAAATCAGTAAACTGGCAACACTGGTTCATAACATTCATGTACAGTGCTGCCAAGTCTTCGGCATGAGAAAACGTCCCTCTTGGTCTGGGAAAACGTCATTTCCTACCCAAAAACGTCTTTTTCAAATGTATGCACACAGAATTGTTCTTATTAAACTTTTATTGTATACAAAGGTACACAAGATATATGTAATATTAAAATATCATTTCGACAGAGCACATTAAAAATTCATTGTAAACTGGTTTGAGATCGTTAATATAAAAAAAATTGTATACATATGTACACTTGTGATCACCTGATTAAATCAATATTTTGATCGATTGTGGTTGTTTTTCTTTTGTTTATTTAATGTTTATTATTTTTCCATAAAAGCCTAGCTCATTATATAACAAACAAAATATAAATCCACATTTCTAACTTTGTGCAAAAATTATAAAAAATCTGCAAATCTGTTTGATAGCCCATTATTTTCCAGGGTAATAATGTCCAAGTTTTAAATTGCTAAAGAATCGCGTTGATTTTTAATATTTTTTTTTTCTCTTGTAGACATTTGGTTAGGTGGTCGGTTGTTGAAAATGCTAAATTCCGTTCTGCTAAGAAGTAACATAGCAATATTTCAGCCTTTTTTGCGGTCATGGCATTTTCAATGAAGTCTTAAAAGAGCCGCCTACTTTTTTCAGACTTTTTATGCTGCTACAGCTTTCTGGGTGCTTTTGCGAGCGTGCGTGTTGCAATAGATGAGCTCTTCCTGATTTGGCTTGTAATGTGCAATTGCAAACATTGCAATAAGCCTCGTAACCTCAAGTGTTTACAAAACCAGCCTTTGAGCGGGATCCTTACTCCAAGAATCAAAAAAAATGCGCGTACGCTTGGTTTGCATCGTATCAGTTATAATTACAAGATTTAGTAACAAAGAAAAATTACTGGGAAGTTAAAAAATGTAATTTTTTGCACAAAAAACGTCCGAACGTCAACAACATACAAAAAACGTCCAAATGACGTTAAAAAGATCTACCTGGCAACGCTGTTCATGTATACCAGCGATGCGCAGAGAGATTTTTCTAGAAAGCTTAAAAGAGCTTTGCCCGCGGGCAAGGCAGTGCTCATCAGTGATGTATATATACTATGCCACAACACAACGAACATCAAAAGAGCACATGTTTGCCGCTTTTGTATGTATTAGGCATTTAGCAAGAAACTGTCAGCTGGCCGTGTGGCCTAATGGATAAGGCGTCGGACTTCGGATCCGAAGATTGCAGGTTCGAGTCCTGTCACGGTCGCAAAAATTTAACTTTTGGAATTTTTTTTATATAACACATTATTTTATATTGCAACAATTACCTATTTGAAACAATTGAAGAAATTTTTTAAAATTAGGCATAAAAAAGATATCTAATGAAATAATGATTAATCAAATGCGTTCCAAGTTATGTGTTTTTATCTTGATTGCAATCATGAGTGCCCCATTTTTATTTAAAAATATATACATATATTTCTAAGCATGTAGCATAGATATCGATATTTTTCGTAACAAATTAATATGCTTTATTATTTGTGACATATGTATGTAGTTTCCCGTTAATTTTCAGGAATAGTTTATTAACAAGAGTGCTTAATAATAATAAAACATAAGGAATATCTATAAAAAAAAAAAACTTTTACTCAGAACGAGCTATAAATTGTGTTTTTCGAAATACTGTGAAAATTGGTTGCAAATATGTCACTTTGTGTGTTTATTGATGAGAAATCATCGAGTCTTTTGCACACAACTTATCCATTTGCTGATTATAAAATGAATTGAAGTTTATGCGATGCACTAGGTTTATAAAGCGATCCGATGGGTTATCTGATGCCACATCATTGATTTGTTTGAGGAGCCCAATTAATAATCCAGTAAATTCCAGATCAAAACGTTTTACCCGCTCTGAAAAGGTATCGTTCGGTGTTAAAGATGATTCCGACTTGAAAAAGAAAAAAATATTAAATTTCATAAATTAGATTTTGCAACTTATGTAAATCTATCTTTCCATAATTTAACAGGCAAAACAATAACAAATTGGGAAATTTTGGGACTATTTGTTCACATAAAATTCGCAATAAAGCTGAATATTTGGCCAACAAATTAGATATAAAATCGTTATTTACAAAATTGTACAAAACAGTATAAGCAAAATATTAGGAAATGTTTCACCTATAAGTGAATCCAAAAAAAAAATACATGTACATGTAAGAATTTATGAACATTTTTGTTAATGAACATAAAAAATATTCATATGCGTGTGACGGCTAAGATAAAGTGTGTATTTATTTATACCTGCTTCTGACTCGAAGAATCAACCTCCGAATCAGAATTTTCCTCGTCGTTACTGTCGCAAACCATGGACTTGAGCTCAGCGTCAAGAAATAATCGTTGGGATTTCTTTTCGAAGCATAGGAACAGAAGATTACAAGGAAAAAATATGCACATGTACAAGAAAGAAAATAGTAATTAAGAAAATCAAGGCATATCTCGCAAAATAATGAAATTCATGAGGTCTGTTATGAAAAGTGCAGACAACTTGGAAATTTGTTACCATATTTCGTATAGAAACTTTTCGGAATAACATTTAACAACATGAGTTATACGTAAAGGAAGCATTCGTGACGTACTTACCTGTATGAACTCACAAAATTTCAAGCAAATATTGCACAGCTTGAAAATTGAACGATTTAGCAACGTTGTGTCCGTTAGCATGCAATTCTTTAAGCAGGAGTCCAGAAAGTCCTGATGAAATGAAAGGACTTCATCTACGTTTTCAACCTAGATTTAAAATGGGTATGTTTAAAAATAAACAAATTACCTCTTTTTGCATGTATGGGCATGTACTATGCACACCTAGATCTAAAGTGAGCTAACTCAAAATTCAGCGAGGGAAATTTAACTGCTTGTGGATCGTACAGATTCAACGCAATTAATAAACAGGTATATCGTAGTTTTTTAGTTAATTTATATAATCGCAAAGAAAAAAATATTTCCATTAATTGGATGTAAGTCCTATGAATTCATTTATGCAAAAAAAAAATCGAAATTTTTTTTCAGTTGATCGCACTTTAGATCTAGGAGTGCGATATGAAAAGTGTCTAATCAAAATACGTTCTTTCGATTTTTGATAGTTTTTTAGTTTCTTTTTTATATTATCTTCGAGAGACGCCGCAGCGTAAAAACCACTTATCATGTTTAAAAAGTTGTATTTGAAAAAATGCAAATATTCTTTACCGGATCAAATCATATTTCCATTGATTGGTCATGAACATGAACAAATTTTCAACATTCTTGAAATGTTGAATAATTGAGCTGTCGTTTGTCGATTTTAAAAGGCCTAAATAAAAACAAGTTTTCTCTAACAAAAGTTTGTTCAAAATTACTATCAATAAATCCGTTGAGCAACAAAAGAAAATTAATTAAGGTGAAACCACTGAATAAAATAATAATATTTCTATATCTTTGGGGAATTTGTATGCTGCTACAACAACAACAACAACAACATTTCTATATTTCTACAAATCAAATAATACTATTTTAAATGAGAATTTATTCAAACTGTGATATTTCCATGACTACGCGACAAAATATGATATTGCAAAATAAAATTATTTTTTCTTGATTTACTTAATTCCTAAACAAATTTGCAAAGGTCATGGTTGCAGTAGATTGTTTAAGTAGTAAACATTCTTTTTTTTATAGTTTTATTAGACACTCTCATACATTACGTATTTATTTGTACCTTATTCATATTCTGTATAAAAATGTGCCAGTTAGGTTCGATAACTTCTATCATCATATAATATTCAAGATTTTGAACAGCATTCATCATACGTTGGCGCAATGTAAATGCTGAACGATAAAGCTCTGCAGCCTGTGGCGAAAACTTTTTGGCTATAGAGTTCTCCTTCCAAATTCTAAAATAATTCAAAAAGAATATTGCGAAAGAAATATTTAATATTAATCTAATTTTAAGTATACCCTTATGATATATTCGGTTTATTCCCTTAAACTCGAAAAAGCCTTGAAACTTTTGCTGAACTAGCAAAATTTATATTTCAAGATTTCCAGCTTTAAGGGAGCATTTACAATGTCTGTTTGGAGATGAGAACGTTTTTTTTTTTAATGTTGCCCTGTGTATAAATTCAACTTGGTGTGAAGTTTCGTGTTCCTAATGACATAAACAAGATATTTTCCTACTTCGAATCCAACTGAATCTTCATTCCAAGCTGATGTGTAAACACTTACGTTTTGAACTGATTCTCTTCAACTTACTTGCATAACTGTCGCTCAACATGTTTGCAATAGAATAACTGCCTAAAGAGCATTTGATATTTGGATATTGCTATGTGGTTCAGCACCAAAGAAACAGGCCATTTCACTTCGTATCTAAACGCAAAACATTCCAACCCATTTAAGTCCAGTCGGTCATGCAACTGCCAATACTCTGAAAGAAATTCCAAAAATAAATAAATAGTTTAGAAGTATCGTTTAACAAGTAGGGACATCACCTGTTATACACAAATTTTGGACTTAATTTAATAAAGACATTAAAGCAGAGATGCTCAACAAACTAACGTTGAACGAAATAAATCATCAATCGTTAACATCGAAACAAAATAAATCAACGAAAAGGTGTTGTTGTATGCCATTGCCAGCTCGCTATTAACACCTAGCACCTAAATGCATGCTATAACTTCAGCATTACGGATGGAATTTCTTTTCGTTAAAAACTAAAATAGAATTAGTTGTTTTTCTAGAGCCAAAATTTGGAATCTCTTATATAAGTTGATTTTTGGAACTTTACGGCCGGTTAAATAAAAAGTTTATCCTCCTAAAAGAAAACTTTGTTTTGCTTTTTATTTAACCGGCCGTAAAGCTCCAAAAATCAACATATATAACACAAGTAATTTTTAGCATAAAAAAACCGACTTAAAAATATATATAATAATAATAATAGATTGGCGCTTACACATATGTTAGTGTTTGGCCGAGCTTCTCCTCCGATTTGTGGTGTGCGCCTTGATGTTGTCACACAAAGCGGAGGGACCTACAGTTTTACGCCGACTCCGAACGGCGATTGTATTTTTATGAGAAGCTGTTTTTCATGGCAGAAATACACTCGGAGGTTTGCCATTGCCTGCCGAGGGACGACCGCTGTTAAGAAAAAACCTTTTTCTATATTTTTTGCGATGTTGCTTTGACCAGGGTTTGAACCCAGGTGCTGATGAGTGAAAGCGTGCACTGCTTACCACTACACCACATATATATATATATATGTATATAAATTTCATGATCCAATGATCGGATCTAAACCAAATTAGTATGGGACCACCTCTGAGACACTACCTTTCTATTGCAAAAAGAATTATCGAAATCGGTTGACGTGATCCAAAGTTATGCGGTAACATACATAACATGAAAAAAAGTAATATTCCGACGAACTGATAACCTCCTCCTTTTTTGGAAGTCGGTTAAAAATAGAATTATTTTGATAATTACATAAACGATAAAAAACTGAATCGTTTCAACAGAAACGATTACTTTATTTTGGTAAACGCTAAAATTAACGTTACAATGCATCCTTGCATTAAGGCCTATCATTTAATTTGAAATTTAATTAATTATTTTTTTTTTTTAATATATGTATGTATGTATAAATACTTCAACACACCTTCTTCATTATTCATGATTTTCGACATTTGTGTGACTAGGTCATATGTTAATAGTTCACAGTGTACATCGTCTTTATATGGATCATGTTTCGCAGATGACAAACGCAATGTGAGTCCCAGCAAGTTTTCCAATGTCATTGGTAACACTTTATCAACATTTTTTTGTAAGCTCATCCTCACATGCATCCATAAATTGCGTGATAAAGTCACCTTGGTGTAATAATAAATACCGTTTAACTGACATTAGATGCCCCATCAAGTCATTTTCCTTAAGCAATACTTCTAGGAGATTCTTAGAAGCGAATCTATATGCATTCTGAATAACATTGATGTGATTTTGATTTGTGGGCGAAAACTGCAAATTCATTGATTGCGGTGGAGTGACTTTCTTGCCACACTGACGAATAACATTCAAGTACTTGCCAGTACGGAGTATTATATCCGAAACCTTTTCCAGAAAACATGGTATACGTTCACGACGTATTGTATAACTATAAAAGAATTGTATTAACAAATACACATGTATGTTTAGTGATTATTACATTTTATCATTTACCGTTTTTCCCAATAATCAGCTGAATAATGATCAGGCAACTCTTCGCGACGAATAACCTCATTGTCTTCGACTAAAAATTCTTGTTGTGGATCGCAAATTACTCCCTTTTGGACCCACAATTGCAATATTTCCATGTAAGGAACTGCCGCTAATTGCGTTAATTGAATGACAAATTTTTGTGATTCTTCGTCACCAGTCAGAGCGCTGATTTTATTAAATAGAAGCGTCAAGGCTTGGCCACCACGTAGCTCGTTCTGTTAGCACAAAAACATCAACTTTAACTTTAAACTATCTTCATTAGCTTTCATAAAACAACATTACCACCAAAATGTCCGAAACTGCACCTGCCAAGACTTCCATGGTATTTAGAGTGGGACGCACATAAAACAACATTTTATGGACCGTTAAGTTACCAGCATTTAATTCCGACTCTAACTGTGCTAACAGCAACTATATAAAAGTAAACAATATACATATGTATGCATAATGTATGTATAAAATTATATAGTATTTCATTTAGGAGAATAAAGCATTAGTGAAAACCAATATTTAGCTAAACCAGAAAATCTATTTACATAATAATCATGTATTATACTCCTCAGAGCTTCACTCAAAGCTTGTAGCACTTGCCCGCAATCTGAGAAGCTCGCATTTTGTATGAACTGCTCAACACACGTGTAGTATGATGCTAAAGGTAACATCTCCTGAGCGATATCTCTTAGTGAACTGTGGATCTGCTCGGATATCTTAAATTTAAGACCACCACTCTGCCCACTTTCTTCGGATGTTATGTATGAGCCACGCATACCTGTTAAACAGTATATAAGGTCGTACAGAAGCAACGTTTCTTGGCTGTTGATAGGTATCGCGCTGATATTGCTTTGTTGAAATTGAAGATTATCTACCGTCTGGAAGTCCCAAAGCGCATCATTACGTTGTTTGTTACATGTTGGAAAAAGCGACGAAGTTGGCGAATGTCCTCCTACAATATTCGTTATAGAATTATTTTGCGTTTGGCGTGTATGGCCTCCAGTAGCTGCCTGCACCACTCTCTCCTTGATCTAATAAAAATATTATACATTGAGCCGCATGAGGCAACTTGGTTGTAATAAATGTGTATGTAGATAGACACACCTCTGATACACTGTCTGGAGTGACAGTTTCAAACATTTTCTTACTTAATAATGGGGTTGAAGTAGATATGTCTTTCTTGCGCATTGACTGCATTATGTTTGACTCAGAATAGTGATTCAGAAAATTTAGCAAACAATAAAACGGGTCTTTTCTATAGATGCAAAAGAAAAACGGACCATGTTAACTGAAATAAAAATATACATACATAAATGGGTTCGAAACTTACTTTTCCAACAACTTGGCTACCTCCAATAGATGTTCCTCAGCCTTCGGTTGGTTTTTTGAAATTATTTCTAGAATTTTCAATAATTTGCGATTGGAGCGTTTCTCTTTTGTTGTACGAAATTCCCGCAAGACATCGTCCGCACTAAAAGTCGCACTGCAAAGGATATGGCCTTTTGAATATGCAAAATCATTTCAGAACTATTATGTGCATTTGAAAACCCGCTAATTTGTAAATAACAAAAAAAGCATTAATGCTACTACTGCCAGCAACAAAAATGTATGAAACATCTGCCACAAACAAAGCGCCGTAGTTCCTTACTTTGAATGCTGGATAAGCATTTTCAATGCTGCTCGCATAGGATCTTTAGAAGACTCCACATCCATTGTATGATTTCCTTCAGAGTACAGCTTTCTGTTTAAAATATTTGTTCATTAAAAAACAAATCTGGATAAATATATTTCAGCGTCATCCAAAAACATCCGGGCATTGAATCGAATATGCGGCATAAGGGCCCTGTCACACGATCAGTAATTATCACGATATTTCGATCGTGATCCATATTGATGGATTGATGGATCGCGCACGAATGCATGAACGAAAGACACAAGCTCACGTAAGAACAAGAGAGTGAAAAAGTCCATGAACCAAAAAGACAAGATCAAGCGGGCTAGCCCGTTAGAATCGCATTTAGGAAAAAAGTTGAAAAGTTGAGTTTGTTTACATTTCTTCGTTGTTTACAATTTGGTGGTGGCTTTTTACTGCAATTTTCTTCATTTTCACTTGTGACAACGTGTGTACACATAAGATAAAGAATAATTTAACACAACGGCATGATTTATAGAAGAATTTGCATAATAAAAATGATTTTTCATGTGTTCAACAATTTCGCGGTTTTCTCCGTTCTCTTCGTTGTGTCTTTCGTTCATGGAAAAAGTCGATTTTTTTAGCGGGTTCTACGCCATCTTGTTTCACTGGAAGACGAGCGAAAAGTAAACAAAGCAAACAAACCAACGAAAACCAAAATTAGCCAAAATTATTGTCAGCCACTTTAAACGCACAATTTAGGTAAAATGATGCAACAAAATGTTTTAAAATGTGTTGTCATGTTGAATTAACTCTTCTTTACTTGAATAAAAGTGTAAAATAGTGGTGCTTGTGATGTAAACAAACGCTCAGCTGACGAACCCGCTTTCGCAAACTTTTTTCTCAAAACCAGTTACAAATACAACGTCGCGTTCTTACGTGATCTTGTATTTTTGTTCATGGCACGAATGCTACATGTTCAATATTTATCGCGTCAGTATTTGCATAATTTTTGTGCTGAATGCTTATTATGACGCAAGAAACTGTTTTTATTTTGTACGTATAATTTACAGATAATGCATTCCACATATATTTTAAAATTTCCAATGTTAATTAAAGTTTGTTTTGAAAGATTTTAAGCCCCGAGAGCGAAGGCACAGCCGATCTTCGCATTATGAGAGTAAAAGATGTACTGACGAAATGTATGGATCGCGTTTTGAAAGTGCTACACGTTCAATATTTATTGACGGTATTGCGATCCACGATCCAGATTTCAAAATTTTTAGAAGTTTTGCGATATGGATCACAATCCATCAATACTGCATCCTACACCGTCAAAAAATATCGCGATACTTGGATCACGTCAATAAATACTGACCGTGTGACAGGGCCCAATTAAAAACAACTAGGGAAAAATCGACACCATCAAGGCATGAACCAAAAAGACAAGGGCTACGTTTCTTTATACATTCCGGATAATCTCATTTCACAGCCAGAATAAACAGAATGTGTTTGAAATATACGTTAACATATCATCAGGAACGTTCTAAAGAATAAGTAAACAAAAAAGATTATTCCAAACGTTCAGAATGAATAAAGAAATTCAGCCAAGATCACGCGGGCAGGAGACTAGCCCGTTAGAATCGCATTAAGGAAAAAAGTTGAACGATTTTGACATTAGCCGTTTATTTCCATTTCTTCGTTGTTTACAATTTGGTGGTGGCTTTTTACTGCAATTTTCTTCATTTTCGCTTGTGACAACGTGTGTACACATAAGATAAAGAATAATTTAACACAACGGCATGATTTTTAGAAGAATTTGCATAATAAAAATGATTTTTCATGCGTTCAACAATTTCGCGGTTTTCTCCGTTCTCTTCGTTGTTTACTTCTTACAGCAAAGATGGCGTCGAGATTTCGGCAGCTAGAAAATAACTTTTTTCGTTCTTTCCGTCCCGCGTGATCTTGTGTCTTTCGTTCATGCCATCAAGGTATTAAGCTCGTCGGCGATTTCAAGCATCCGTTGTTGGTTACCCCAGCCACCGAGGCAATCGGAGATCGTCGTGTCACACGTACTTGTTGTCGGCTCGTGTTGATGGAAAATCAAAAATTTTTGATTTTCCATCAACGCGACCGCTTGACAAGCGGTCTGTTTGATAGTGGCGCAAAGCGTTGACAAGCATTAGTGTGTTAGTTTGTTGTGATATGTAAAATGAGCAAGTTCGCGGAAGATAAAGCTTTTACGTTGCGGTTTATTGAAATTGCAAATGGTGTTGACGCTTTATGCTTGAGTGTCGCCGGGCAAGCTTCAAGCACCCGACATTCAACCCGACACTCACACATGTACTCGTTGCTGGGGTAACCAACAACGGATGCTTGAAATCGCCGACGAGCTTTACTCCAAGAATGATAGAATACAAGATTGCGCCGTCCTGGGCGTGACATTTGTGTACCACAAGTAAACAAAGAATAGAGCAAAAAGAAGAACGAGTTGAAACACCCAAAGCAGTTCACTTTACTGCGAAAAACGTGTTTTAATTTTGCTAAATGCGAAAATATTGCATTTTTCACCTAATCTGTTAGAGAACAGTGAACATTGTAGTGCACTCCATTGCTTTGCAATTGAGGCTGCTTCAGCAAACGTTTTAGTGCACTCCATTGCTTTGCAATTAATGCTGCTGCAGAAAACTGCGGGTCTGATTAGTTAACTAGCTAATGGAGGCTGCGTGGAGCAGAAACAAAATCATTGTGAGGAAATGCTTTTAGTGTAATAATAGAGAAACATTTCGGGAACGGCTTTGCCGTGCACTATGTACACAAAATGCAGCGATTCGTCCCAGCGCTACACTTGCATCTACACTTCTTGCATCTTGACGGTTGCCGCAATTTAACACACAGCACTTCATTGTATTAGTTTTTACGCAGTCTTCAACTCAAAAATTACTCACAAATTGCAAATTAACACGATTTAAACTGATTTTTCACTTATAATTCAAATATCTCTTTCGCTGATTTGTAAAGAAAGGTTTATTTACAAGTTACCACAACTGTCAAAATCGGCAAAACCAAAGTAGCGGTACCACTGACGGCGCCACCTTTGTTCGCTGCACCGTGGCTTTACTCAAATCAGTACTCATGAACGAAAGACACAAGCAGTGTTGCCATTTTAGTCGTTTTCCGGCTAGATTTAGCCGGTTACGATAGCAAACAGCCGGAGAAATTTCGATTTAGCCGGCAGCCGATTTGTTAGCCGTTTCGCAGAAAAAAATTAGCCGTTTTTAGCCGGTTTTGCTATTTGCCTTGTTTTCTTAAATTTCAAATATGTATATATGTTGCTGAGAGCTTATTTAAATTCCAAAAAACCGAATGCCAACTTGAATTAAAGGAACCAACACTGAAGTGACTAAAAATGAAAATAAAAGAGCACAAATTTCTATGTAAAGCAAAACTCTCTGGGAATCCTTCGAGACATCTGCCGGTCATATGACCGGTCATCTAAATGGGAGATCTGCCGTCTTTTGGCATCATATTTTACATCAGGATTCAAGGGATTTCTGAAAAATCTGACCAGTTCTTTGTGTAACTGTGATTTTGCACCCCTCGGTTGATGTTAACTTAAGGTCGTTGTTTTACTGCCTTAAAATTGAAGGGAAATTTTTACTGCGTTTTTTATGTGTATTGGTTTATATTTGAGTGTATTGAGAATCGGTCAGTCTGAAAAGGCCTTGTAGGCAGTGTTGCCGCGAAATTCCTTTTAAAAAAGGGCTAAAAAAAGTCGTTGTGGCTAAAAATGGTAGCTAAAATTGTTTACTTACATATACATATATAAGTATACACGCAAACATTTTTAATAAGTAATGGTATATAAAAACAAATGAACTCTGAAAAAAAAGCTAATATTTTATCCAGCCAAAAACCTTTTTGTATAAAAGGGAAAATATACGACACCAGCTTGCTGGTTCCACCAAGTGATTGTACCATCAGGCTCGAAGCATATAACTTACTACCATGCTGGTATAATATTTATTTCTTTACAAATGAGGTCGAGGAAAGATCGAAATGTTTAGAGCCGAAAGTTCATAATTTTTCTAGCATTTTGTTAAGCATAATTTTTTTTTTTAATTCACAACTGCAATATCGTGAACTTAATCTTCCACAAACACGGCTTTGACTCAGATAGTGCAAGAAATTTCCGCCAAAATACTTTTTACTTAGAAAATTGAGCTAATTTCACCACTCACGCCATCAGCATGCTGGCACAATCACACCACAAGAACATACACGGTCAATCGACTTGATGGGTCATTTAACAAAATTAGCATATTACGGGCCGTAAACTTATCTATTTTAAACTATAGTTAAACTATAGTGAATAGATAAGTTAACAGCCCTAACACTTTTACAGTATGTATGTATAAAATGTATAAAAGCGTAAGGAATATACAATACATATATGAACATATATATATCAGTCTTTCATGGTTTAAAAATTCATCTTAAAAAAATTTCAATTTGTCAATTTCAAAAAATCATTCAACAAATTAAAAAAAAAAGAAACAAATTAAGCATATACAACTTTTCATGCCAAGTATGAATAAATTCTCTAAAGGGCTAAAAAAAGGGCTAGGGGCAATTTTAAATTTATGTGGCCAAAAAAAGTATGAGGTAGCTAAATCTAGCCACCAAAGGGCTACAACGGCAACACTGCTTGTAGGGAAGACAATAGGTTTGTTCGTCGAAAATCCAGGGAGAATTATCACTCAAAATATCAGATAGGAAGAAAAATGCTCCCAAACTCTCTCTCATGTAGAGAAACCCATGAGAAAAATATAGTAAGGTAGAACCGCTGAGAGTCAATTTTAAATTCTTGACGTTTCCAAACAATTTAATTTTTAAATTTACTCACAAACTCACACACACATTTTCATTTTCAATCTCAAGCAACAACAACAAAGTGTCCACAGTTGCATTTCAAACAAAAGAAATATGTATAGAATTTTTAAAATTCTTTCAGAGGGGCAAAAAAGAGGATCTACGTGTATATATCTTGTCACTCTGACTTTCTTCAACATACGTTTCAATTTCTTTGTCGGGTTTACTATATCGACTCTGGTTGAGATTGCATTCCGATTAAGAATACAGTTTTTTTGCCGAGTACCTTGCAAATCATTGGAATTAACTAAATTAATTAAGTAAACAAGTATTAACTTACATTTTTCATTTTAAAATCGCTCAAGTTTGTAAATTTTTAAATTTAACGAACTTGTTTATTCAAATTATCGTCGACAAAAAAGCCAACCATGTGCCACAATCATATGTTTTTCCTAATTGCAAATTCTTGCTGGCAAAACTTTTTCCGGCTCGAATTTGTAACTTCTCTCCAAGAAATAGTCTTTTTACTCGTGATTTATTTAAATGAAACATGTGAAATTTAGTTGAAATATTTTAGCCGTTTTTAGCCGGTTTTATTTGCCAATTTAGCCGGTTCGTCCAAAAAGTTCTGGCAACACTGGACACAAGATCACGTAAGAAAAAGAGAGTGAAAAAAGTCGATTTTTTTAGCGGGTTCTACGCCATCTTGTTTCACTGGAAAACGAGCGAAAAGTAAACAAATCAAAGAAAACAACGAAAACCAAAATTAGCCAAAATTATTGTCAGCCACTTTAAACGCACAATTTAGGTAAAATGATGCAACAAAATGCTTTTAAATGTGTTGTCATGTTGAATTAACTATTCTTTACTTGAATAAAAGTGTAAAATAGTGGTGCTTGTGATGTAAACAAACGCTCAGCTGACGAACCCGCTTTCGCAAACTTTTTTCTCAAAACCAGTTACAAATACAACGTCGCGTTCTTACGTGATCTTGTCTTTTTGGTTCATGATCAGTACTTGTACTTGTATCAAACAAGGTATCGATACCTTCTCAGTATCCCTGCAAAAATCGTTGGACCATGTAGTCTATTTGTGGTAAATTGGAGTACGTACAAAAGTGTGCCTCTGTCATGCTGTAGCGAACCAACTCGTGTCTCTGCGCCAGCTTATTGTTTTTATCCGATCACTGCTCGGGTTTTAACGAAATGTGATTGAAGTTGATCATTTGAAAGCACATTTGCATGTCTGGCTGTAGCTGAACGTGTAGAAATGCTCGCTGTTAGTTCTTAGCTCCCAGCATGTTCGGGTTCGAATGCCGTCAGAGGCAACATGTAATTTTTAATTTTTGTCTTGGTTTTTATTAATTTCGAAAAAGCATTTGAGAAGTGAAGAACAAAAGCGTGTACAAACGAAAAAATATAACAACAATGCCATTGTTGGGATGGAGTATATGGTCCTGCCCTAGGACATCGCAATGTTAATTGGACCATATTTTTTATATGAATTGTGGTTAATTTTGGATTACTCTTTGGTCCTTAGGGAGTACTCTTTACATGCATGCATGGAGTAGTCGCGATTTTTGCAGGGATCATATAACTACGAATTTGCATATTTTTCAACATTATTGTATTATTTTTTTCACAAAAAATATGAGTTTTTACAGCATTATTTATCTATTAATATTTTGTCATAAAAAAATTTAAGACAACAATTATTTTGTATAGTATTTGATTTCAAAAACAATAGAATATGTTTTGACAAGATTAATAGATATCGTCGATGTTTTTGTAGAACCGCCCATCGCCCAATTGCAAAACCGCCTATCTTACGGCACTCAAATTTTACAGTAGAGCGAAAAAAACGGTTTATTCTTTGAAGGCATTGCCTTGATAGGCGGTTTTTCTCTAGCTATTATTTTACAAATCTGTTGTTTTAGTATCGATTTAACAATTTGTATGCATAAATCTCGATGCCTGGATTTCAGGGTTACCAAATCTCATTTTTGCCAACACGGCGATTTAGGCGGTTTTGCAACTGGTCGATGGGCGGTTTTGCAAAAACATCGACGATATAGTTTTTTCATATAAAATAAGTTTAAGAAAATAATTCCTTTTTGTTATATTTCGCAAAAACATTAACTTTTCCTAGTGTTTTCCTAATAAGTGGTTTCGAAACTTTGATGTAGTTATACCTGTTTTTGAGAAAAGCCTCTCGCAAAGGACAGATGACCCAACAACTTATGTATAGACGGGCTTGCTTATATAGCTGCGGAAATGTAGTCCGCATATCTTCCCATTCCTCTAATGAGTTGCTTTTCAAAGAAGAACTGAAGCATAATAACATACTTAGGGTTTACACCGGACAATATTGTCAAGACAATTATGTCAAAATGATGTGTTTTGTTGTAATATGAATTCGCCGTGTTTACAACAAACATATCATTTTGACATAATTGTCTTGACAATACTGTCTGGTGTAAACCCTAAGTTAGTTAGGGTTTGCACCAGACAATACTGTCATAACAAAAGCAATACATGCACACTTTTTCAACTAATAGGGGTCTTCATCAAAGGTGATAAACTTTTGATAAACTTGATAAAGTAATAAGTTTATCATTTTGATAAATGAACTGTCAAACTTTGTATGGAAATCTATTTAACCAATGTTTATCACTTTATCAAACGATTTTGGTGGATAAACGCATAAATTTCAGCAAAATTCTACTCTGACAAGTTGCCAGGTGGTAGATTTTGTTACGAACACAAAAAAAGAAAATTTGCACAACGGACGAGGTATGAATGAAACGTAACTAGCCAAATAAGTTGAATAATAAACAATTTTGTGCAATTGTTTACCAAGGTACGTCATGAAAGAAAGCGGATAAACTGATAAATTAAAGCAATTTATCCCTGGTAATTCCCTAGGGTGGGGTAACAACCACTAAAAAAGGTGCGGAAAAGTCGGGAGGGGTACCAAACGAAGCGTTTCGGCCCCCCCTAATAACAATCCGGAGGGGGGGGGGGGATAATATTATTAACCATTTAAAAGTTATGAATAAAAAACTTTTGTTAAATTTCGTTGTTTTCTATGGGCAATTACACCGACAAAGATTCACTAAATCACCTGTTCTCACTTTTTCAACACTATTAAAATATATAATTTAACTTATTTATTAAAGAAACACATAGTTTTATCAACCTAAGATAGATTATTTTGTTATTAAAAAGAAGTTGACAATCTTTGCGAGCTGAAACGCGAGATTCCAAAATAGCTATAGTGCTGCCACTGTATTAGTATTTCGTAATAATTCACTTTTCCTTATGAGATGTGTGCACTGTTCAATGCTTTTCGGTATCTTCTTTCGTTTAATATATATATAAATAATGAAAATTTTTAATAAAAAATCGCGCGATTTTTTATTAAAAATTTTCGTCTGCGGCGCTTTTTCCATAAAAATCAATATTTCGATAAATAATGAAAATTTTTAATAAAAAATCGCGCGATTTTTTATTACAAATTTTCGCTTGCGGGGCTTTTTCCATAAAAATCAATACTTCGATAAATAATGAAAATTTTTTAATTTGCATAAAAATCAATACTTCGATAAATAATGAAAATTTTTTATAAAAAATCGCGCGATGGTAAAGCGAAATTTGCTATTATATTTTGGTTACAATATCTTTAGATGAAAGTAAAAAGAAGAAGAAGAAGTGTATAGTGTAAATTGAGTATAATAGCGCAAAGAAATGTGAAATAAAGTGGCAATACCCACGATTTGAGGTTATAATAATTTTTTATTAACGAAATATATAAAATAAAAGTGAATAAATGATTTGGTTTGCATAAAAAATAACCGGAAACGTTTTAGTAGTGTTTTAAAAGTGGAAACTGGTGATTTAGTGCATTTGCTCATAGAAAACAACGAAATTTAACAAAAGTTTTTTGTTCATAACTTTTAAATGGTTAATAATATTATCTCCCCCTCCGGATTGTTATTAGGGGGGCCGAAACGCGTCGTTTGGAACCCCTCCCGACTTTTCCGCACCTGTTTTAGGGGTTATTACCCCACCCTAGAGAATTACCTTATCCCTTTATCACTTTATATGAAGACCCCTAATAAATTCATACATTTCCATACATTGCGTTTTTGACAACTAATACGTATTTCTTTATTGTCTTGACAGCTTTGTACACGCGCTGTAAGTTTTGCGCTTCTGATACAAGTACATTTTCTTCGATAATGGGAATCGTTGTAAAAAGTATCGAGTACAAAAGTACTTGGTAAATTGAGAAAAGTATCGAGTATGTACTTGGATGTACTGTATCGATTCATCCCTAAAAACAACAGAACGCCTTTTATTTTTACCTTCAGCGGGATAATTGTTACTATATACTATCTTTATTGCGATCAAATGTTTCAATATTTGCAGAGTCAGCGTGTAAATATTCAGTTACTTCAAGAATCCGCTTGTAATGAGATTGTTAATCTCTTGGAGCTCATTGATGGTCCCAAATTGCTGTTATTGGATGAAGAAATACTGGGCCCTCTTGGTTTGGTGGCCTCACCAAACCTGTTTTCTGAACGGAGTGTTAAATTACTAAAATTCGGTGTTGAAACACAGCTACCGCGCGATGCCTGTAATGTAATATACGTCGTTAGATCACAACTCTGCCTAATGGACATATTAGCCGATCATGTAAAAAAAAATCTAGATAAAAATCGGCAATTTCACATTTATTTTGTACCAAGAAGGTCCTGCTTGTGTATCAAACACTTGGAGAATTTAAAAGTTTATGATAATTTTACCCAAATAAAAGAATTGGAGTGGAATTTCCTGCCCGTAGACAATGACATTGTTTCAATGGAAATGTCTTTCGCTTTCCGCGATGTTGAAGTAGATGGTGATCCGACAGTCTTGTATCAGGCAGCTGTAGGCTTGGTACAATTACAACGTCTCTATGGACGTATACCAAAGATTTATGGGAAAGGCGCCAATTCGCAAAGGGTTTGGGAGCATGCAAAACAATTAGGCGCGGAGGAAAAGATTTGGAATGGCGATAAAGGGCTAATAGATCAAATTATACTTCTGGATCGCTCCATTGATATTCTTAGTGGTTTAGCTACTCAACTAACATATGAAGGATTAATCGATGAATTTTTCGGAATTAAAAATAACCAACTTTCATTACCTGCTGAACACTTTACCTCACGCGCAGAAGAACAAAGCCCAGCACAGCCTCAACTTGTATCCGGAAAAAAGACTATCTTTTTGAATTCAGGAGAAAAGTTATACGCCGAATTAAGAAATAAAAACTTTAATGAAGTTGGCAAAATTCTTTCTCGGAATGCGCGTGAAATTAGTTCCCAAATGAATACAAATGCGCAAGATGCATCTGTACAAGATATGAAACGCTTTGTAGACAAATTGCCGGCTTTGTTGGCACAAAAACAGTCTGTGGCAGTGCATACTTCGATAGCTGAATTAATCCGAAAAGAACTAGATGCGTTCGATTTTTCTGACGATCTTGCGGCCGAGCAAGAGTTTATGATGTGCGAAGACATAGATAAAGCCAGTGCCTATATTGAAGGCTTAATTGCAAAAAAAGCAGACATCCGGAGAGTTTTGCGTCTGTTGTCTATGCAATGCGCGGCCGCCTCGGGGTTCAAAGAGAAGGTCAATATTGAATAAGTAAGAAAAACCGTTGTTACAAAATAAATTCAAATTCTTCATTTAGGTTTTAAATTATTACAAACGCGAGTTGGTTCAGGTATATGGTCTTCATGTTCTGCTGAAAATAAGCAATCTGGAAAAGGCTGGTCTTCTTTACACTCAGTCGGAATCACGCTCTTACGCAGTGCTGCGCAAGGTAAATTTTAATCAAATCAAAATTCGGAATATGTAATACACCATCGCCTTCTTTCAGACTCTTAATTTAACAGTAGATGACGTTGTGGAAGTGGAGCCAAAAGATATAAGTTATGTACACAGCTTTTATGCACCTCTCACTGCTCGTATTATCGAACAGACTATAAAACCGTTAGGGTGGCAATCATTGAAAAGTCAAATAAATAATTTGCCAGGACCAACATTTGAAGACTTTCAAGCACAGTTAATATGTATTGGAGGTCGTCACAATTCCTCTACTCCAATCGAAGGTTCAGCTCTCAACATTCCTCGCGTCATTATGATATTTTTCATAGGTGGTTGTACATTTGCGGAAATAGCAGCGCTCAGATTTCTTTCGCAGCAGGAAGATAACAATGTTGAATTCGTTATAGCAACTACAAAAATTATAAATAAGCATACATTTATTGATTGTTTAATGTAATAAATCTGCAATTTACTACTTATGTATGACATACATATCGTCGTTTAAAGTACAAAAACCGCGTATCAACAAAATGCAAAGCCGCGTATCAAGATAATGCAAAACCGCGTATGTCGAGTTGCATAAATTATTTTCTAGAGAGGAAAAACACTCATATTTCAAAATGGTTCTCATTTTTGTAAAGCGATCGCATTTCTAGGATAATAAGGATTGAGCCAAGAGCTTGTGTGAGTAAACCCAATTTTTGGCAGCAAATGTCAGTTACTCCGTTTTACAGAATGACGATACGCGGTCGTCGTTTAAAGCACAAAACCGCGTATCAAAAAAATGCAAAACCACGTATCAAGATAATGCAAAACCGCGTATTTTAGGTTGCATAAATTATTTTCTAGAGAGTTCGTTTGCAGAACGACGATATACATACATATTATAACTACGGTGACCATAAATATGGATTCAAAATGAAGGACAATTTTTCAAAAATATGCCTACATATATTTACGTAGTATAAAAATATCAAGAGTATTTATGATTCTAAATTCTTAATACATTTTAAACTTTAAAAACGAATCACGTTTTCTTAATCGATAATAATCTTCTTCTACATGAATATTTATAAAAGTATAGTAAAACATATTATAATTACAATAGCTTGCACGAAAAGTGTAAATCTTTAAAAGATTATTTTATAGGCAAATTTTGAGTCGTCCAAAACGAAAACAATGCCCTTTTTTGTTTTTTGGTACTTTTCGCAGTTATTTGTCAAAAATCTACGTCATGAATCGATGTAAACGACGAGTTACAAAGGTATTTATGTGCCCTTTACAAAAATATATAATTTGTGCAGATTGCGCTTCATAGAATCTACATTTCTAATCCGCTTTTCATTGTCTTGGGATCAAAATTTACTGTAATAATATACATCATTTATCGAATTTTTAAACTAATGAAAAAAATAATCAAATAAAACTGCGTATTTGATTGAAACCCTTACTTTTTTCGATTTTGACGACAAAATGCAAATGGTCGCCTGTAGCACTAATAATTTTCATGCAAGTCGCCACAAGTTATATATTTTGGTAAGAGGCACATCAATACCCTTCGAGCTGTAAGTCGCTTACGTTGATTGGGAGATTTTATCATGAGATATTGAAGAAAAGCTACGAAAAGTACCAAAAAACACTTTTTTGAAAAAATCTATCCATTGTCCGATAATTTTAAAATAACGAATAAAATGCGGGACAAATGCAGGGCATTTGGAAAAAATCAGTACATTTTCAGGTTTTTTAGGTTTGAAAAAGTACGCAGGACCGACCTTTGAAAAACAGTACGGTCCTGCAAAAAACAGAACGGATAGTCACCGTAATTATAACGTATGATGATGTATAGACGGAAAAAAATTGAATTGGTTACAAATGTTTTTGACCATCCACTGGAGGAAATTTCAGGAAAGTAAATTTTTTTTTGGTAAAAATTTTCCAATACGGAACCAGGCTTTCAAAAAAAATAAAAATGAGCGGGTGTAGAGCTGGTCGCCCTGATTCTAAATTTGCCCCTTCCGGAGGCTTTTAGTTTTTAAGTAATTTGCATTTAAAGTTGCTAAAAATGTTGAATTCAACCTAACCTCAGTATATCCAGTAAACAAACTTAGCTATTTTTTTTCACCAAGTTTGGTCCCCATAAAGGACTAGTGTTGCAAGCAACGCTTTTTCGGCAATTAGGGTGTTGTGCAGCTATTTAATGTGGTGAAAATTATTTAAGCACTGGTGAGATTTATTCACATAGAATTGGAGATAGGGCTGATAGATTTATTTTAAATAAATTGTGAATCTGCGAAAATATCTTTTCAGCAGATGAATATACTTTTTAACCTTTTTCCCGAAAATTTACATACAGGCTCGAAAATATGCGAGTAACATTAGGTTTGTATAGTAACTTCTCCAGTAAAACATTGCAGCGAGAGCGTAAAAGCAAAATAGAGCGTAAAATTGAGAAGAGAAAACTAGCAGAAGAGGTTATTGAACACAAAACTAGCAAAAACTTGCAAGAGAACAGTTGTTGCACTGCTTTGACAATCTGCTGTAAACATTTTACTATTTATAAATCAGTTTTAAACTCTTTGCTTTACACACAAGCACTTACACTGTCCAGTACATCATTAATATTATGATTTCCACTCATTTTACTTTTGTTTGTGCCAAGGCGAATCAATATAAGGTGATAGCAGGAGTACAAAAACAAAAATTTACATGTATTTTGTTTTTGCTTTGGCGGCATAAACTGTCAAAATCTGTAAGTGTGTGTAGAAATTCAAACAAAATTTTTCAATTTGATATCAGATATCAGAAGCCGTGCGGCGAAACACATACACAAAATCAACTGAGCTAGTAACACCACTTTTTATATATTCTTTTGACATTTATTAAAAATTTAATTTAATTTAAAAATTTCACTAGCAAGAATTTGCAGCTCTCTCGTGTTGTTACGCTCTCGATTCAGTGCTCTCTTGCAAATTTTTTGGGTTATCATACACTTTTCCAGTAAAAGTTTGCAGGTTCCAGTACAAATTAGTACTGACTATTGGTAACTATACAAACCTATTCAAATATCGTCGCCTGGATGGAAAATTGCCGGAAGCGTCATTTTGACAATTTGTGGTTTTTGGATATCTTCTTTAGTTTCCGACTAATTGACTAAAATGTTTTCGGTTATTTGGTACAAATTGCGTTAGTATTGCTGTCGTACTAAACTAATCAAAATCTTTCAAATAGAGTTATCTGTTCTTCTTTAGTTTCCGACATATTCAGTTTTATCATGAGTTTCATTTTCTAGAACCGGGTCACTTTTTACTTTTCGTTTGCGTGTATTCACTACAGGTGGATGAAAAAACTGTTGGCGAAATTTGGTTCGGGCGAAACTCACGATTAGGCGGATTAGTAAAAAGTATCGTTAATTTATAAAAATTTTTATCACATTTTGGCGTATATCATTGAAACTGACTGCAAATTTTTTGACAAATATCGTATTCGACAAAATTTTATTAAACTCCTAAATGGTTGACACTAAACTAAAAAAATAAAAAATTTAAGAATTTCATGAACTAGTACATAGCGTTCTCCGACACTTTGGAGAAAATCTGTAGTCTAGTTCCTGAGAAATTGCATTCCAAACTTCAATCGTGAGTTACCGAAAGTAACTTGTGACAATCTTTTATCCAGTGATCTACATAAATTATAATTGTCATTATTTTCGCAGTTGGAGTATATGCCAGACGAGTAACAGGTATATACATACAAGGATACCTAAATTAGCGCGTTGAACTTGTTTATTTATCTCTCTCCAACGCATTAATTCTATATACGTAGGTACCAACGCCTGACAAAGTTATGTCTAAATTTAATAATGGCTCTATGACAAAATATTCATGGAATGTATTCGTAGATTTTTATTTACTTCATTTCATACATTAGCATTGATGTTTTGTTTTTCATACATTAGTATTGATGTTTTTTACTAAATACCAGGAATAAATATTTAATAAAAAACTATTTCACTTAAGCTTAACCAACTTTTAGTTGCTCGGAGCTAATTTTGGAAAATACGAAATATTTTCATAGACAGTAAATGCAACCCTGGGTGCATCATTAACGAGCTGAAAAACCAAACAAATAAAAAAATTCCATTTTTACAGTTTATGCCGCCAAAGCAAAAACAAAATATATGTAAATTTTTGTTTTGTACTCCTGCTATCACCTTATATTAATTCCCCTTGATCTGAACCAATATTCCCAAAAATTATAAAGCAAAACAAAAACCATTTTTTCCAATTTATGCACTGTTATTTTTATTATTGCAATACACTTTCGCAGCTCTTCAAACATTTTCCACATTATGCTTTTAGGGCTAGTAATTTCCGACCCCATTTGCTCGTTTTTTTTTTTTTCAATTCTGAATTTAGGCTAGGCTTCATGGGAACTTACTGTGGGTGCAAACAGACCACATTTTGTAAACGGAATTGTGACATTTAATTTTATTTTATAATGAAAAATGAATTTAATGTGCAATTTTTTAAGTTTACTAGATGTAAGACAACTTTTCATTTTCTTTATATATTGCATGCTTTAGTTTTAATTCTGATTAAGTTAAGTTGTAAAGATGAAAATAGGCCTCCTGGGCAACCGAGCACATTAAAAAAAATCGGTAACGCGCGTAAAAGCATACCTCACAAGTGGTGTGGAAAATGCAAGAACAAATATAAATGGAATAATTTTCGAAATTTATTAATATGAACGTTATTTAAGCTGCCTTTACACGGTCGATTTTTGTCGTTTAACCAAAATCTACCCGTGTAAATTGCAATTCAACCGTAAAATGATGAAGATGTGCCAAATTATATTGTCGACTTAAATACAAAACAACAATTTCTTTAAGTCATCTTGTGCAGCAATTTGTTGACCTTATCCTCACGGCTACTGAAATCACCAACCTCAACGTAGTGATTAGCCTTCTTCCGCCAGCCTCGGGTTGATGTGTTGAGCTTGAATAGCAACAGGAAGCTGGGGGCTTTCTTGAAGTGAAGTGAATCAACGCACTGAATTTCGTGCGCTTCGCGAAATTTGCGTTCGATCACAAAGCAGAGATTGGGACACGCTTGACCATTCCACGTTTGTACATTAATTCACAAACTGATTTAAGATTTGGATAACCCCATATAGGGGGTTCGGCATACGTAGCATATTAATAGTTGCCTTGCTCAATTTGATGAACACACCGTTTTAATGTGGCGAAGACAGAACTGTAAAACTACGCACTTTTTGTGCAACTTTGTTGATACCGCGGATGCGGATCACAAAAGCCAATTTGGATTTTCAGGCCCGTCGAATTGGCCGCATTTCTTTGCCACACAGCGCTACTCCATCTCACGGCGTCCATCACCGAGTTTTCTTGTTTGATATTTCTCAGCATGCACCAATTTACGGAGTGCAATCACAGCAGAGCGCTTTAGTTTACGTTTGATCAGGGTAGCAATTTGCTGACCTGCTCTTGCTGAACTGCAGCTTCGACTCGATGACAGGAGGCAGCTTCCTGGAAGGTTGCCTGTCCTTTGCTTGCGGTTTCTTACCGCCCGTGATGGTAGTCCTCTTAACTTGTTACTTAGCACGTTGAAAAGGCGAAAAAAAGTTCGCCAAATGTTTGGAGCACATCGTAAATGAGCCACTCGATTTATAACATTTCTATAAACAATTTTATTAAATACTTTTTATACATAGATATGCTGCAACCATGCACTTACTTTCCCAAATTCCATCCTGCTTATCGGCATAATTTTCCAAATATGCCTGCTACTTCATTACTAATTACTCAATTTTCGCCTTCTTTGTTGGCTCGACATATCCTAAAAAGACATAAATTTACATTAAACAATAGGAATCGCAAAAATTAGCAAATAAAATACTCGCTTTGTTTTGATTTGTTGTCAAATTTCTGAGAAATGTGAATTCACCACGATGAGATACAGAAAGAACAAGGACCAGGGATGTAATTTTAAGTAAACTATTATTCAGGGGCAAGGCGCAGAGCGTTCGGGGCAGCAATATTAATTTGTATCAAATATAACATTAAACGGTGATTCTAATACATTTTTTGATATTATTAACCAGAGTACATACATTATATGGTATTTCTTTCAAAAATTAATGTACTATATGAACTTTTTTTTCAAATATTTCTTAAGTTTCTTTCATGAGTGCTGAAAAGCAACCATGCGTGTAAGAAATTGTGTGCTACCTAAAATTTCATCTCTGGAAACTTTATCCCCATAAAGGACTTCACCACAGTTTTTTTACTGGATATACTGAGACCTAACTTTTTGCTTTGCAGACCAACTGAACTGAAATATCGGTGCTGCCACACATAAAAAAAAATGCAAACAAAATAACATTGAAGACGGGAAACAATAAAAACGCACATAATGCTTGAAATACAATACCGGCGAACGGCAAACTTCGCCGATTTGGGCGATGCTGTCGTTCACCGTTCGCTCAGCTATTTCGCCTACTTAAACAGAATTAGAGCGGTAGCGAAAACAGCTGATCCCATTTGGTTCGCATTTCGCTTTGGCTGTGTTCAATTTCATATGCTTGCGGGTGTTCTAATTTTAAAAGCGCGAATTTCGCTGTGGTGAGTTCGCCGTTCGCCGGCATTGTATTTCAGCTATAATACGGTTTTTCTTTCATTATATATCGATTAACGATAATGATTAAAAAAAAAAGCGCCGCAATCTAAAATCGCGCAATTATTTATTAAAAATTTTAATGATTTATCAAAGTATAAATTTTTTTGAAAAAAGCGGTGCAGGCGAAAATTTGTAATAATAAATCGCGCGATGTTATCCCCCTACTGTGGAATCTCGTGCTAAACGAATTCCTGCTCCGTACAGCGAAAGCCCCTAAGGTCGTTGCTTATGCGGATGACTTAGGCCCCTATTATGAGTTGCATTCGATTTTCGATCTTCGCTGGCTATCGAAGATCGAAAGTGAAATTCGTATTATGAGCTATGCAAGCGTGTCGAAATTTTCGTTGAGTATCGAATTTTCTGTCGAACAGAAGAGCGAAGAGTTAGAAAATTGTGAAAAATTTATGATTTTGCATTTGTTTTCTTACTTTTTGGCGGCTAGACACAAATTCTAAACAATTTTTATTAATTTCATGCAATTCCAACGTCGTGAATACAAAACGCAAGCTCGAATGTCTGGTTTTACTTATGAAAGGAAATGCCAATACGCTGTTGGCACGATCTCTGAGAACAAAATCATAGATCTGGTTATAGTTTTAATATATTTTAAATAGATTTGGATCGCAAAATTTCTTAAATATATAGTGTCAAAATATATTCGAAAGACTGCACTTAAACTCTCTTAAACGTTATCTGCTCTTGGCCAGTTTTCTAAGCTTCATCCTCTGACGAATCGTTCAACCAGAACTCCGTTGTACTAATTAAAATTTTTTTTCCACGTTTTCATAAACTCGATTTCTTTTTATTTCTTTTTAATTTGCACAAATTTACATATGTACATATGTATAAGCACACTATTTAGTTTGCTAGATTTGTAAACAATGCTTCTCGGCGGTGAAAAATATACTATTGTGAACAACCTAAACGAGCGAAATTCACAATAGCGCTATTCTTCATTGAATGAGCGCCATATTACCAAATGAAAATTCGTTCGATCAGCACTTTCGATCACAGTCGAAGATCGAATGCAACTCATAATAGGGGCCTTAGTCCTTCTGGTCGTGGGAAAAATCCTATCCACGGTCAGCGAGATTCTACAATCTGCAATTAACCATCTGGCAGGGTGGGCAGAAAGAAACGGTCAAGGGGTCAATCCCACTAAAACCGAACTTGTTCTCTTCACCAAGCGACACCAAATCCCATCTACTCAACTTGCAAAAGGTGCAACGACAAGCATGCTTATGCACAACGGGGGCTATTTATTCAACGCCCCAGGCATCGCTAGAGACCCTGCTGGCAAGGTTGGTTGGTTGATTGACTTAGCTCAAACTTAGCATGTGAAATAGTGGAAATAAGCAACAAGAATTAACAATGCGAACTTAGCACGGTGCGTAGGCAACTGGCTGAGTCAGTGGGATCGTCGGTTCGAATCCTGCTGAAAGAAGTCTGATGAGGAAATGTGGTGATTTCCGAAATAGCTATCACTTCTACCATTTTTTTCAAATTATTGTTGCTTTTCCGCAATAAATTTTCATTAAAAAAACGGCCTCGAGCTCAATAAAAATTGTTGAATATAATTGTTATAAGGCCATAAAATAACAAAAACAAATAACTTAAGGACGAGCACACCTAAAAAAAGTTAAACATTCTAATAATATTAATAATATTAAATATTAACAAAAACCAACAAAACCAACAACCACATGATCAAGTGAATTGCAGCGGAATAGCTGCGCTTGATTGTTGTTAGCTTAGCATGTGAAATAGTGGAAATAAGCAACAAGAATTCAAGCTCGGAACACTTTGACGACAGCGAGCGACAAGCAGCATCTGTCAAATTTTAAATGCACACGTTCTTACGGACACAATTATTTTGACGACAGCACGACATCTTGGCTGCAGGACTGCAATTGTCGACGTCGCCAAATTAAATCTATTTCTAATTTTGCCGGCGACAATGAGTAGATGTAGTGCTGCAAAATTAAATTGTCGCAAAATTAATCACATATTCTTGATTGTTCATGTTTTTCTTATTTACTTAAATAAAAATACACAATTTGTGAAATAAATATACCAAAATGTCAAACTTTAAAATCAGCTGTTTGCTATGTCGCTGAGGTCTTCAAAATGTTTAAGAAGCTGGCTTCAAGGCGACATTTGTCGACAAAATGATGTCGCTGTCGTTACGTCGTGAAGTTGCTGTCGTCAAAGTGTTCCGAGCTTAACAAGGCGAACTTAGCACAGTGCGTAGGCATCTGGCTGAGTCAGTGGGATCGTCGGCTCGAATCCTACTGAAAGAAGTCTACCTAGGACTGGGAACTTCATCCGGATTTTTCTACTATCCGGATAAACCGAATATTCGAATATCCGGATACCTAAATGAAAAATCCGGTTACTCTGGAAGCTAAGATAATGGCAGCGTTTCATCATACATTGCGGATAATCCCATTTCACAGCCGGAATAAACAGAATGCGTTTGAAATATACGTTAACATATCATCAGGAACGTTCTAAAGAATAAGTAAACAAAAAAGTTTATTCCAAACGTTCAGAATGAATAAAGAAATACAGCCAATATTCGGCTATCCGAATATCCGGATTTTTCGTTATCAAAACGATATTTTCATTTCCCAATACCTGGCGCTCATAAATGTGTGGTAACAAGTTTTCTATTTCTACGCACAAAATTGTTTGTATAAATTTTAAAATTTCCAAAATTCTACTTTATAATTTCAAAGGCTTCTACAAACGAATTAAAAAGTTCAACAAACAAATATATGCGTATAGAAAACTTGCTACTTCATATGCATGAGCGCCTGGTATTGGGAAATTAAAGTATCGTTTCGTAAAAAGGAAAAATAAAATAAAATTGACCGCGAGAGTTTTTTCATGGCTTTAAAATATCATGGACGGAATAATGAAAGCTGTTACGATACTTTTGGTCGTGGTGAATGCTTTACCAAATTGTAGCATTTCTAAAATTGATGACAAGAGCTAATTCACTCTATCGTGTGCATAATTGAATTCACGAATATTATTAATCAGTTTGTTGATTTTTTTTGGATATCTGAAAATACGAATATTAACCGGATCTTCGTAAATCCGGATATCCGAATACTTGCACAAGCGAATATTAACCGGATATCCATACTATCCGGATTTTATTCGTGTCAACGGATAATGCGCATGGATATCCGGATATTCGAATGTGCGGATAGTCCCAGCCCTACTTCTACCATTTTTTCAAATTATTATTGCTTTTCCACAATAACTTTCATTAAAAAAACGGTCTCGAGCTCAAAAATTGTTGAATATAATTGTTATAAGGCCATAAAATAACAAAAACAGTTTTTTTATAAAAACTAACCAGAGATAATTTCTATTAAAAAAAATGGAAGGATTGTAAAGGTACATTATTTAGCTTAGTTTAGGAATTTTTAAAGAAAAGAAAAACTCCCGTGATTCCCAGACTTTCGCATATACATATGTATATGTGCCTTAAAACCACTTCTTTTTTTGTCGCGTACGTTATCACCTTGTTTTGAACGGATATTTGCCACACCAAAGTTTCGAGGCTGCTTATCTCTTTCTCAAACATAGTACCATAAAATACATGTTAGTGCATCGATTTAGTTGTCACTTTTTTACTATTATTAAAAATAATGCGGATTATATTACACTACGATATGAATCCTTACCTTATTTTCAAGACTGAATTTAATTGTTTTGAAATATTTGTTATCCTCCATCTAAGTTAATTATTTGTAATCTCTTCAATAACACCAATGCTTTCCCATAGAGACAAACCTTTGGTTTTAAATTTTCGTATCTAAGCAGAACTGGAATTGAAGTTAAGAGTTAAAAACAAAAAAACAAAATCGGTTTTTATGTTATTACTAGCAGTCCTTGCGAACTTCGTCCCGCCCAAAATTCACTTTTTATTTAAACATTTGGGCTAACGTTTTTACCAACAATCACGCTCACATTTGGTTTTGTGGTCGTCGGAAGGCATATCCTCCATTGCCGTCTTAAATAACCTAATGAAAGCGTTATGTCCGTGTAGAAGTGGCGACAATTATGTGGTCCGATGGTGAATCGTCCTTGTATCTGTATAGTACAATTTGTGGCCATTTCAAAATGGGGGAGAATCATTAGTCCACAGAAATCCAATATACATACTTATTTCAGACGAAATACCTTAGAAGTGTTACAATTTTATTTGTAGGCACTTATCAATAATTGTTTTTATTCTGTTTAGTCGCCGTAAATCAAGGACCGCAATCGTTCTGGTGATTGATTTAACGGTGGTAATTTAACTTTGATCCTTGGTGTCTCCGATTGACTTCAATTAACGATTTTTACCAATAACTCGACTCCTGCCCCACCTTGCAGCTCTTTTTGTGCAATAGTAGATATTGCCCCTACCTTAACCAATATATTTATATCTATACGTCTTGTCACATTAGCTCGCTCCCCAAAGGGTTATTGGATATAAATATCTGGACGAATAAAGAACCAAAATGGTTGCTTGATAGCCTATTTATTCAACTTTAATGTATAGTGCTCTTGACGCACTGGCGAACTTACCGTCACTTTGTGCCATCATACGTGGGGAAGCACTAAATGCCACCTGAAGACTAAAAAGAAACGGATGTTGGTATAACACTAAGTGAGGCGATGCGGAAATTGCCGGCGGCAAATATTTGAGCACTTGTCCTTTGTTGAAGAGATTCTACAGAGAGAGAGTTCCCTGAGAGGAATGCTGGTTTAATTCCAGCACTGAGTCCGCACTCGTACATTGTCGAATCTTACCTGATGGCTCCAAAACTGACTCAGGGTCAGGATCTGGAGTATTTTTTCGAAGTTAATGGGGATAAGCTTCACTTTTTCTTTTTGGGAATATGCTTCGGTCTTCCAGTCTGAGGTATTTGCAATCCCCAAAGCCATAGACTACGTGGTGAAAAATAGGTGGAGGGGAAGGCCAAGCTGCCGTTAAGGTATTGGCCAGCCCTCTATCTAAGTACTTCCAAACTAGTTCGGCAATGCAAGTCTCGACTAAATTATGTTGGTAAAGATAACGAGCTTGCTTTACTCTGGATGCCGGGCAACTCGGGAGTGCCTGGAAATGAGACATCTGACCCTTTGGCCACAGTTGGCTTATACCAGGCATTCCTCTATCCGCAACCAGTTATAGCACTCCCCACTTCGGCCATCGAAGCCACCATCAGAAACTGGGTGGATACTTCGCTCAACAATGACTGGGAGCCATCGAGTGGATGCAGGTGGGCAAAACTCATGTTGCCTTCAATCTCAGAAGGTCTCTCTAGTTTTTTCCTCCCACTGAGAAGACGGGACTGCTCATTTCACGTGGCACAAACACCTGACTGTGATACGCGTAAATGACAACTCCATTTGCCCATCCTGCTTTGAAGAGGATGAGACGGTGGAACACTTATTGAGCTTCTTGCTTGCTTGTTTGTTTATCATCGATTTATCTAGATTCGGTCTTTTGTGTTTTGTCAGTTTCTGAATTTGAAGTTTGGCGTAAAAAGCTTTGCAGTTTTGTTGTTTCAAGTTTTGTGTTTTAAAAATGCGGGTGAAGAATATTTTTCGCATCACTTTAAAACTCGGAGCGATAAAAATAAAAATGATGCCATCAACACAAATAAACTATTTGACAAATACATCACATGTAAATTCACGAGGGAGCCGAACATGTGAGGAGTTTATTTATTGCTCTTAAAAAATATAACTCCTCAAAGCGAGATAGTTCTTTCATGACTTTACGAGCTCTGTTTTTTAAAACTTGCAAGTATGTAATAACATTATTTTAATAAATACAGCACAAGAAAATATTTTATTTTTATATTTGCCACTCCGAATTTAGTTTTGGAACTCACTCGCGATGCAAATTTACATCGTTAGATTTAGTCTTCAGATTTTTTGATGAGCTTTGAGAATATGTTAGAAATGAGCATCAGATCCATCAGATCAGGTCCACCGAAACCAGTAAAGTTTTGAAAGGGGTCTACGAGAAAAATAAGTTTAAGAAACTCTGGTATACTATGTTATATACCTCTGCAATTTTGTAAGATAAACTAAAAATGTATACATTATTTTAAGCTGTAATTACTTAAGAAGTAAACGTCTTGGCTGTTCACCAAACCGGTCTATAGTTTTATCAATAATCTCAGATTGAATAGAAGACACAAACGTAAAGACAAAGTAATAAACAATTGAACTATGAATTGAATTATCAGTTTACCATTCAATCCATTTTCATTGTCGACTACAGCCAGGTTTGTACCCTTCTTAATTATTTTTATTCTTAGCGAGAATAACTTGAAACAGAACCGGATAATCCACATATTCACATTTTTCATTATGAAAATTTACAAATTATATTGCTAGCATTGAGCGTATGATTTTATATATAGTATATATATAGTTTATATATAGTTTATACATAGGAAAAAACTTGAAAGTTTGGGGGCCCAAAATTATCGAGATAGCATTTCCTGGTACAATTTTTGAATATATGGGAAATAATTTGGAATTTAGGGGGGCCCTGCCCCTATCTGGCTACGCCCATGATCGTATTGCATGAGTCGGTATGTTTTCCTACTTAAAAATGAGCCGTATCGGGGAAAACGGGCAGACGCTACATGCAACTTTTACATGTAAATTTTACATCGCTTGCTGCTTATTCAATTCGCCGGTTACCACAAAGCTTACACCAATCACTTTCAGGGAAAAATTTTTGGTTACTTTTTAAATTTAATATTTTTTATCTAAACCGCTCCTGGAATGACTTGACAGTTGTATTGTGGAACGATTTTCCGTCATCCCTTGTCAAATTTGGTTTGGTGACAAACCGGTTTCGGCGTTGTGCCATCTTCAGTGTCATTTTTCGTTCGGAAACACAAACAACCAAAAAGGACTTGACAGTTCTTTGTTTGTAGTAGTTCACAAATATATACATATATATTTGTGTTCGTATTTAACAGTAGCTTATGTCGAAAGGCTGGCTTTAGTATAATGCGGCATTAACAGCATACGATTGCGAATGACTCACTGGCGCCGAGCCGATGAAGAACTTTAGCAAATAAACGTGCAGAAATAGTTTCGATGCTAAGATAAAGGCAAAAATGAAGACCAAGTTAAATTTAAACACTTTACTTATATTTATATATAAGGGCAAAGGTGAAGGGGAATATGTAGATGAAGAAAATGATGAACATAGAAGTAAAAACAAAGATGAGGATGAGGATACCGATAAAAGTAAAGATGAAGATAGGGGACAGTCGGGTCTACGTAACCGGAACGACCCAGATAGATATATATCTGGCCAAGGACTGCCACCACTCCAGCAACACTCCCCAAAATCTCTTTGGGGAATTTGTATGCTGTTACAACAACAACATAGGGGAAAAAAGAGTAAAATAAGGGTAATTAAAGAGGAAAGGATATAGGGAGAGATACAGAGACTCAATCTGTGAACTATTTTGCGATTTTCGGGATTCTCGGGACTTATCGATAAAATAATCGATATTTTTATCGGTGTTGTTATCGATGTTTTTATCAATTTAGTTATCGAAATTTTTATCGATATTGTTATCAATCTTGCTATCGATATTTTCGGAGCTTATCGATATTATAATCGATATTTTTATCGATTTTGTAATCGATATTTTTAGCTATTTTGCTAGCGATATTTTTTTCGATTTTTTATCGATATTTTCAACTATTTTGTTATCAATATTTATCGATTTTGTTATCGATATTTATATCGATATTTATCGATTTTGTTATCGGCATTTATCGATTTGGTTATCGATATTTATCGATTTGGTTATCGATATTAATCGGTATTGTTATTGATATTTATCGATTTTGTTATAGACATTTATTGATTTTGTTATCGATATTTATCGATTTTTTTATCGATATTAATCGATTTTGTTATCGTTATTTTTTATCGATTTTCTAATCAATTTTGCTACAAATATTGTAGATTTTGCTATCGAAATTTTTATCGAATTTGTCATCGATTTTGTTAACGGTATTTTGTTGGATGTTACTATCGATTTTGTTGTCGATAGAGTATAAAGATATAAATGAAGATAAAGGAAAACAGAATAACATAAATGTAATTGGCAGAACGAACAGAGGTAAAGGTAGGGATCTAGATAGAAAAAATACAAAAATATAACCTTAAGCAAAAGCAGATGTATGTGCATATGTACATATGTATATTAGTTATGAGACAAAACAGATATGTAACGTAAGTTTCACTTCTCCAGTGTGGCCCAGGCGCACTTAATTTTTTTTTGTTACTGACAAATTTAAACCCTTTCATATATTTTTCCATATAAAAACTGTGACAAGAATTCGTCACTGATACAGAATAGAGCCGTAAATGAAACCCTTTTCAAATTAAATGAAACCTTTTTCAGGTTAAGCGAAACCATTTTCAAATTAAATGAAACCTTTTTCAGATAAAGCGAAACCTTTTTCAAATTAAATAAATCTTTATTAAAATTAAATGAAACTTTTACAAATTAAATGAAACATTCTTAAAAGGAAGTCTCATTTAATTTGAATAAAGTTTCATTGAATCTGAAAAAGGTTTCATTTAATTTTAAAAAGGTTTCTCTTTGTTTGAAAATGGTTTCATTTAATTTTAAAAAAAGTTTCATTTAAACTGAAAATGCTATATACATACAGTATTAGCCAATACAATAGCACCCCCATTTCAAAGTGATATTGTTTGCCACTCATGTTTATTTATTTATTTTTAAGAATTTTCAATTAAAATACAGTTCATTCTCTCACAAAACTCATATAAACTCAAGTTTAAAACTTTTCACCCAAATTTCAAACTTTTTTCTTAGAAGCGGTAGAATTTTTTTGAATACACAGTACACAGTTTTATAGCCCATTCAATTTTAGTCTAATAATGTGCAAGTTTCAAGTGGCTGAAAATTACCGTTGATTTTTTAGAATTTTTTTCGCCGAGGCTGTAATGAGTCTGATTCTATGGCCTCGAATTGGTTCGAAGTCAGTAGAAATCAGAAAAAATTAAACAGAAAAAGAATAATTAAACGTTGTAATATGGAGAAAAAAGACTCCGAGACGGACGAAGACAGTGCAAAATTAGGTACAGTTAGAAAGAATAATACAAAGACAAAGACGGACGAAAATAACGGAATGCAAATCCCGCTACAAGGTATGATTGTACCAAAAGGCACGTACGCCAGGCTATTAGAAAGACAAGCGGAAAAAAGTGGAAACGAAACATCAACTGTGAATAACGAAAGCATTAAGTACAGTGTGCGGTACACAAACGTACATAGGGGGGACTTTTGTGTTCTAATAGACACCAGGGATTGGCAAAGGGTGCTGTTTTGTGACTTTAAGCCTACTCACGTTAAAAACGGAGGATGAACGAACACCACCGCAAATCGTGCTGTCTTGCAAATACAGCCACCACAAGTGAACGTTGCTTATAACAGCTCATACTGATATTGACTTCGGCAAATCTGTACTCCGAATGATCGTGCACGAAACCAGCAACCGCCGTATTTGATCGACTGCCAAAAGCACGATACTGCTTTGGACGGTTGCCGAAAGCATGAGAGCTTATGTGAAAGACTGGCGAAGGCAAGATGCCGCAGTTAGCTAACTTGATTTGTTGCAGAAGTCAAACCGCAGCCTTTGGTTTGTTGCTGAAGGCGCGTTTGACGTGTTGCCGAAGTGATGATACTGTAGTTCAAAAACATTCAAAGACACTTGCTTGTTTGAAATGAAGCATTGATATGTACATACATACATACGTACGTATGCACATTCCTCACAACTAGCCAGCAGTGAGCAATGCAATTGAATGGTAGACGCGCTATAAATACATACATACATGCATACGAGACGATAAATTACCCTTTACCACATTCGTCGTCATTTCAGCAACAAGTCAGATGATTTTCAGCAACAAGTCAAATGGCTTTCAGCAACAAGTCAGATGATTTTCAGCCACAAGTCAAACGACTTCTGCAACAAATGATGACTCTCATGTTTTCGGAGCCGTTCATCTGCCACGTTTGCTGGTTTCGTGCACGATCATTCAGAGTACAGATTTGCCGAAGCCAATATCAGTATGAGCAGTTATAAGCATCGTTCACTTGTGGTGGCTGTATTTGCAAGACAGCACGCAATGCGCTCGTGTTCAGTCATCCTCTAATTTCGTTTAGGTATCGATACTACTAAGCCAACGCCGCTGCTCAGTCATACAAAGCAGCGGTATTGAATGAGTATGAACAGTTGACGATCAACCAATGCCAATCCCTGATAGACACATCAAAAAGCCCAATGTGTAATAATGACAGAATGCGAAATGGATAAAATTAGAAATTTTCAGATAGAGGGTATTAAAAATATTAAGGCTATAGGGAAATCTTTATACAAAGTTTCTTTTGAAACGTACGAATTAGCAAACAAGTGCCTTGAAAACCAATATTTGACTAAAAATGAAATGAAGCCATTCATTCCAAGAAATTTTGTTGAAACCATGGGGGTTGTTAGAAATGTGTCGCTGGGCTTTTCTGATCAAGAAATTCTAAGCAACATCATATCAGACATAAAAGTGACATCAGTAACTAGATTAACTAGACGGGATCCAAATGATAGAGAAAAATTTCTGCCAACATTTTCGGTCAAAATTGGTTTTCAAGGACATGAGCTTCCGGAAACAATAAACCTATTTTATGTTAAGCTTAAAGTGCAGCACTATATTCCGAGGGTAAGACAGTGTTTCAACTGCGGAAGGCTTGGCCATACCTGGTTAACCTGCAAAGCCAAAAACCGATGCATTGTTTGTGGAAAAGAGGAAGGATGTAATAGCAACTGTAAACCCAATACCAATAATTGCATTCTATGCGGGAATGAAGGTCACAACTCAGTGAACAAAAAGGCATGTGAAGTGTGGCAGAAAGAAGAAAAAGTGTTGGAAATAATGACCATAAAAAAAAATCTCAAAAAAGAGGCATGTATAGTTTAGAAAATAGAGC
>NW_023460295.1:0-39149 GCF_013731165.1 Rhagoletis pomonella | reverse complement strand
TTCCCTATGTACCCACAGCAATAACCACACATTTGAGGCGCTTGCGTTGCAACCATCAAAGTCGAGTTTCGCTGTTGACATTTTACGCATGTTATAGCTGTATGTATGTATGTCGCGGTCTGTCGCATGGCGCAACAAATGGTCGAATTTGTTTTTGTGGTCACTTGGACAAATGCCACACGGTGTGGAAGTGAACGCATGCGCAGATCAAAGTAAACGAAGTGCAGCAGCTGTTGCGCCGATGAAATTGAAATTGTGAAAGTGAAAAATTGAAAAGTGAATGCAACAAAAGTGGAGTGCAGCAAGATCAAGCAAAAAAGAAAAAAAAAAGAAAATAATGATAATCCAGAGCTACGCAGTGCATGTGTTGTTGTGTTAATATGTTTATAGAACAATCCTGCACATATGTATGTAAATACAAGGATCAGCTACTGCGTAATCTCCTTGCAGCATGCAGCATGCGTGCCTACAAATAGCGGCACAGCCTCCTCTATACTCGTAGCGTGTCAGTTGTCAGTCACTAATGAAACTTATGTCAGATTTCGAACGCGTAGCTGGTCGCTAAAGTGACAGTTGCTTGAGCGGTGGCGTGTGGCGTTCGACGTGTGGCGTGGAGAGAAAAATTTGTTTTTCTTAAATTTTCACTTTTCACCCGAAGGTTGTGAGGTACAACATGCAACAGCACACAGTTGCGCAACTACTTATGTAGGCATTCAAGAGTTTGTGGGTTCCCTGCTGGAAAAGGATGAGATGCTGTGCCGACGGATGAGGACGATGAGAAAGGCGACTACTGCTGCCCGCGCCTGGAACTTTCAAAGGTGAATTTGCTCCAACGATTCTTGAAATGAGAAACTGGCACATACATGAAATTCCATACGTCATCCAGGAAAAGCGAATCCCTGTTTGGTGTGGTTTTTGTGCTGGCGAAGGCATCGCATAATACTTTTTCGAAAATGATGACGATGGACCGTGAATGTTATCGTAACATGATAGCAAACTTTATATGAACTGAATTAGATGACATGTTTTTGGGAAAATATGTGGCCTCACTTGCCACACAGCGCATGAAACAATGCCACTATTGCGAACGAAGTTGCCAAGACACGTTCTCTCTCGAAACAACGAAGTTAAAAGGCCGCCGATACCTTGCGATCTGGCACCATTCGATTTCTTTCTCTGGGGCTATGTGAAAAGTATGGTCTATGCCTATAAGCGCGGACAACGATTACAGAACCGAAGAACGAAATCATACGCGTTATAACTGATATATAGCCCGAGCTAGGCCAAAATGTAATGGAAAATTCTGTATCACAAGAGCAGCGCTGATGAACATTTAAAGGATATTTTGTTTTCTACATATCGATGGTTGAGTGGAAGATCGGCCTATCTCGGCAGCCAGTTCGAAAACGCCCTATCTCAGAAAATTTTTCAAGAACGCTCTATATCAGAAACCTGTTCAAAAACGCCCTACTTCAGAATTTGATTGAAAAACGCCCTATCTCATCTTAATTTCAATGTATTTTCATTTGAGATAGGGCGGTTTTGAACAGAATTTTGAGATAGGGCATTATTCAACTAAATTCTGAGATAGGGTGTTTTTCAATCAAATTCTGAAGTAGGGCGTTTTTCAATCAAATTCTGAGATAGGGCGTTTTTGAACTGACTGTCGAGATAGGTCGATCCTCCACTCAGCCATCGATATGTAAATGTCATAGACTACAAAACATGATGTAATAAAAGAAATTTATAGATAAATTTCCTTTGACAGCCTCCAGACTCGCAGCAGACTTTTGCTGTCCCAATAAGACTAGCATAAGGTTAGAGCCCCTCTCAACTCTCTTTAAATTATGCCAGAATACGACGTTGAGGCCGCTGTTCTGTCCCTGAACGAAATCTAATAACTTCTTGGTTTCCATGCCAATGAAGTTTTGAAAGTACCCACTGCGACCCTGGAATGAGGAATTTGAGATTTCTTTGTAGCCCACAGTGCAGCACCTTCCTAGGGCGCCACAGTGACTATGGTCGCTTTAACCCACTCTGCAGTTGTGTTCTTTTTAAAGTGCAGTAAACAGAACCCAAGAATACTGGTTTTATCGTCAGATCCCTGTCGGCCAGTATTTTGTCCAAAAGGACAAGGAGTCCATCTGTTCCGTTGTTAGAAGCTTTCCAGGGTAGTGCCTCGCAAGCACTGAAACAACATCATAAAATGAGGCAGTGGGCTGTCTCTTATGTGTCGCAGCGCAGCGTTTTCGTTCATCGGCCGGAGTGCCTTTCTCTGGTCGGTCTCTTTTTGATGCCTTTTCTCCTCTATTTGGCCTTTGGCTATTGGAAGATACGCTTTGTCATACGCTTTATATTTTCTCATCCTTTTTTTTAGAAGGTGTTGATACCTCTAGCTACCAGCTCAATGGGTCCTTCTTTTTGGTTTTGGTGTTATTTGTGTTCATTTTGTTCCGACGAGTATGGGGGTCATTCAGGATCGCACTTCCGTAAGCCCTTCCAAATAGTAAAGCTGGACTAACTAAAGCATCGATGCACCCATTTAATGAAAGATGCTTATAGTAATTCTAACGGGAGCGGGAAAGGGGCCAGTTCTCATCCTTTGTTATGGTGAGCCGAAGTTACATATTTTTCATAGCCACAAATCTTTGTGAAAAAAACATTTCAGTGTGAACACATTTTGACAAATAAATGTATTTTTATTTGAAGCAAAATCGTAATTTTTTGTGAAGTGATGAAAAATGTTTTCACTTCACGTTTTCGCAGAACAAGAATTTTCCCCCTGTATACAGCAGATTCCCAGTTGCATACTAGTAGATTTTCCTACTGGGTATTGTTACCTCATAAATAAAAGTGAAAATGAGAAACACTTTTCAGTAATTTGTAAAATTAATTTGCTTGATTTTTCATCCTTAATCCCCAAAAATGCCTTACGCACCTTTCGCGAAGCAAAAGGAATCGCATTTGTATGCCACAGCAACGCACTTGGTGGACAGAGAACATGTGTTGCGTAAATAAGCAACAAGGATCCACGTCGTCAGCATTGGCTTCTACTGCTTCTGCTTCTGCTCCTGCTTCACCTTCTCCTTTGTCATTGTTAATTTGTTTAGGTCTATTGTTGGTGTATGTAGTAGGTTTGGTGTGTAAATAAATGAAATAAATGATGCGGCAACAATATTTTGCAATTTATTAAAAACGATTATGAGTTTTGACGCGTGTTGTTTTGTTAACGATGTAGCGGAAAGAACTCGATTGCGTGGCGGCTGTGGAATGGCGATGGGGCACATATGGCGTTGAAGAAGTCAGTGGCCTAGTTGGAGACCTCCATATGTCTACTGCTTGTCATGCTTTGCTAATATTACATACTCGTACATATGTATGTATGTACATATGCTGCATGAGTTTGTATAAATTTTATTCTATTAGATTGGATTCACGCAGTTTATTTGAATCAAAAATAGGAAAGAAAAAAAGTGAAATTTTTTCGTCCACGTGCTGGCGGACCCAATTAAAATTACTTCGGTGCTACATCATTTACTTATTAACAAGAAAATTTCGCTTTTCATATGTTGAATATATTGAATAGCTGCGCGCGTGGATTAAGCTGAACGGCAGCAGATGTTCGTTATAGTAGTTGTCAAACATATGCCAAAATACGAGATATAAATAATTATGCGTTGGCGAATTCATTTGGAATATATATACATAAGTATTATAAAGTAGCCCTTCAATGTGTTCTTAAAGTTATTTAAAGGCCACTTATAAAATTCTTGGAAGCTTTTTGAAGGTAATCAACAAGTATGACCTTGCCCAGCAGAGAGTGAAGTTAGCTTATACCTAACTTTAGTCTGTTTACGCGAACACTAGTGCTAGCTATTTATTTCGAAAACGCTCTATCTCAAAAAACTTTTCCAGAACGCCCTATTTAAGAACTCCTTTCAAAAACGGCCTATATCAGCACATTTTGAAGTGAGATAGGGCGTTCTTCAACCAAATTCTGAGAAAGAGTGTTTTCCATAAAATTTTGAAATAGGGTGCTCTTGAAAAGTTTTTTGAGATAGGGCACCTTCGAAATGGTTGCCGAGATAGGTAGATCTTCCACTCAGCAGTCGAAATGGACTAGATAGTAGAATATAATTTTTCCTAGACTCAAAACTAGTTCAAGGGAGGGTGGGGGGTGCAGGTTTCTAATAGCAATCCCAACAGTGAACCGAAATGTAATAAATATATCAAAATAAGTTTTAGATAGATTAGTTACAAGATATTAATCGTTTAGTTAGCATTTTCAATTAATTTTGGTTTTAATTTTATTTTTTTCAAATCATGTTGCTAGTATTGTTCGCGTATTGTAGCATTTTATCGCAAGTCTGCATTCAATAAAATTAGTATCATCAGTTATTGTGTTTCCAAAACTTCCAGAAATTCGCTTCCTTCAGGAGCCATTTTGAACACGCGCGTATTAAAATTATTAAAAATAAATAAATACAGATAAATAAGTATTGGTTACAAACAATACCATTTTGAATTTGGTCCTTATTATTTTGCACACAGCTGTACATTAGACTGCATCACTCCCCATACAAAAAAAAAAATCAGTACTGTTTCCACTGGAATTATAAAATCTATTATATTTTAAGACTTCCACCAAAATATCTCGGAAATTATTAAGACTTACGTGAGATGGACCGATTTGAAAGTATGTACCTCCAAAAATTTAGTTTTTTATTAATAAAAAAAGTTTTTTTTAAAATATTTTTTGAACAAAATTCATTCATATAACTAAACAGTTTAAGCTTAAAAATTTTTTATAATAATATAAAAAAAAAATTCCAACAGAATCGTAATAATGAGATTTTTGATGCTACTTTTGAACTTTTTTCAAAGACTGGTTTAAGAAAAACTTGCATAACTCAGCCAAAACCTTACAAGTTTAGACTTATGAGATATAATTGGTAAGGTATTTTCTCACCCTTTTATTTTCTTTGCGAATAAGCTCATTCAAATTATGACAGAGGGAGGTAACATAAGCGAGTGTCATTCAGTGTTGAATTAAGATGTGTTGGTATCTGATAAAGAAAAAATTGGGACGTAAATGAGTGTTTTTTTGCAAATAAATAAAAAGGCTGAGAAAATACCTTTCCACTGATACCTCATAAGTCTATATCGGAGCAGTTATTCAAGTTTTTCTTCCACAAATCTTTGAAAACAGTGAAAAAAACAGCAACAAATCTCATTATTATGATTTAGAAAAATTTTTTAATATATTTATGTAGATTTTTTAAACTTAAATTGTTTTGTCATCTGGGGGGATTTTTTCCAAAAAATCCTTTAAGAAACTATTTTTATTCATAAAAAACTCCATTTTTGGAGGTATTTTCAAATCAGTCCAGCTCGCTTAAATCTTAATATTTTTTTGCAAATATTTTGGCAGAGGTCTTAAAATATACTAGATTTTGTAATCCCGCCAGAAAAACCGCACCTTTTCTTTGTGATGCAGTGTACTGTACATACATTTTTCTTCATACATAAAAATGTTGACATATATTTATTTATGCCTCAATTTTAACACCACTAAATTGAATCTTCGAAAATAACTTTCATATACAATCGAAAAGTAAGCTATAAATATTATGACCAAAAAAGATCATAAAAATTGAAATATCACTCCCTCTCTCAAGAAGATACATACATATGTACATGTATAGTACAACCATAAAAAACGATCCCATACAAAAATAGCTGTAATAATGTATTGTCAAAATCGAATGAAGTTGTTAACCATTAGGTATGGCAATAAAACAACAACACCCAATACTATCATTGCAATCGATGCAACGCATACAAAAGAAACAAAAACCAAATTGTCCAAAACATTAACGATAATGATCTTGTCAATTCATGGCCCTGGCTACCTTTCCCTTAGCCATATATCACAGCTACTTGCTTACATATGTACACACATATGTAGGGTGTTGCAGTTGTTGGCATTCGAAACAGTATCCGACATTGGCTCTTCTTCATTTTGCTACTACACAGATATCTGCGTGAGATAATATTTGTGTAACTGTAATTCTTCACCACTATCGAGATGATTACGCTGAGCGCTATGTTATGGCTCGAATTCTCACACATTTTTCGTTTTTATTGAATCAGTCAGCACATTTTTGTTTTGCCTTTAAATACTTTCCATCGTAAATTTTACAACGGTGTAAATGATCTCTGAAACACAAAAGCGATCTATTGATTGTGCAACGGTTTGTTGTAATTTAATGTTTTGCCATATTAAATTCATGTCCCTTATCGTGGCCACGAGATGCCTGTTGCATTGTATTGAGCATATTAAGTGGCATAATCGGTTTTTCGTAGCAATTCGATCGAAAGGACTTTTTTTTTTTAGCATGTGCACCAATCGTAACTAGTATTTAAGTTGCTGTTTCCGAAAATTCGTTTGAGATTTCTGCCTATTGACATTTACGATGATGTCTCAATTTTTGTCACCTTCTGAGAATTAACTTTTGGTGTTTGTTTCTCTAAGCCTTAATGGCGAAAGAATACATAATAAAATTTACAGTTAGTTGGGTATTTGAGTGCGTTATTAGCATGAAAATGCTTATACAAATATAAGTATATGCATATGTAAGTGCATAGTCACAAGCTCTTAAATTATGCAGCTCACATTTATTTGGGTGAAAAATTGAGAATTGTAAGTTGAAGCATTGCTGCGAATCCTCTGTTATTTAATCCTTTATACAATTCCCAATTAGGAGTATAGTGCCTCATAACTTCAATGCCAGGAGGCCTAACCATGTTTTTTTTTTTAAGGCATTACCCGGCGAACCATTTGCTAGTCCTAAAAAAAATTAAGGAGGCCTGAGAGCTTCACTTCTACTACCCTATTTGCATGTATCGGCTTGGTGAAGAAGCCGAATCCCAGGTGTTTGAGTCGCATCGACTGCAGACCCGACACAGACTCCGGAAGTGGTCATTTGACTCCTTCTCATTCTCATCGTGGCTGCTCCTGCAAACTTGTCGCCGTTGGAGCAATCATCGATTAAATAGCATATCTAGTGTGCTTTCATGGTGTCGGTACGAGATCTTATTGCAAATCCATTGAGGCTTAGAAGATCCTATAGCATGTTACAGTTAAACCGCAACCAAATGGCTTTCTTTGCTCCGTAAGTCCTTAAGTAATTTGAATCGGCTATTGTGTTTTCAACAACAACAACAAGCTGGCGACCAGAATAACAGCTCTCTCGGCTATGATCTAATAGAAAACTAGCTGCCTTCTCTGTAGCATAATTTTAAGCGTTGTCGAGGTTGCCAGACGAAAGGACTGACTGACTGATCCACAGACCCTCTGAGCAGAGGCCGGCGCGTTGACATTTTTCATCTTTAAATCCTCGGTGTACATAGATGCCTGCAACTGGTATACGTTCCCTTCTGCTCTAGTCCTTACAGCCCCAATTCGGCGTTATGTAGTCAATGCTATTTTCTGACACAACCTTCATTCCTTTAAGCCGCCCACCTTTTTCACCTAGTATTCCCAAAGTTGATTGGCCTCGACATGTTGGCTACACTGACTCCGAGGGCGCCCTTTGACACCACAAAATAAACGTAAATGTGCACCGGTTTCAGGTTAGAGATCATGTTGAAACCCTCCTGGGTGAGCTACTCACCGCTTGGTATGCCGTAGCATGATCGGCTTTGTGATTTCTCTATTGTTTTCTTCATATTGCTTTTATTTTAGGTTTTCCACCGGGTCGTAGTCGGATGACAGTCCCATTTGCTTTCCACAAGCCCTTTGGAAGGTGTAGTAAGCCGCTGGACCCTTTGTAAATTTAACTACACATTTATTTTCCGATTTAACTCAGATTTCGGTATTTTCGTTTCTGAGGAAGAACTGAGAAGTAACTCCCCATAACCGCAGCAAACAAAAAGTGGGAATTTTTGTTTTCCTTGTCAACAACCTCAACCACAACTCAAATGCGTTCTGGTTGCCCTACTTATAGATATTACTCAGTGATCACTGTCACTAGCTCCTTGGTAAATATTTGCCAGAGATAAGTGTCACTACATACATCGTCTACACTTAATGAAGCGAGTGGTTATTTCCGCTCGCTAGGACCAAAGCTCGATCCCTGGGCCAAACAACCGAGAAACGCTTGTTGATTAGCATTAAAAAGCTTCTCATAAAAACCATCTGCCATTGGGAGGTGGCTTAAAACTATACGTACGTCAGCTGCATCGCTTTGTCTGCGATTTGTGGTAGTATATCTTTTGTCTTCACTGCAATGAGATATTGATATGAAAAAAAAAGTGTTGGCAGATGATTTTAACAGACAATTTTTTATAAGGAATTGTCTAGGTGAAAGACTGTAATTGCCAATTTAGTTGAAACTCGACACATTGACCATATTCTGGAACCCCGAAACACTAATCATTTTTTTTCAATAAAATTTATTATTTTCGGTGATATCATTTATTTTCGTTTTTGTTGCTAGTGCAAACATACGCATACGCACCTCGATGCTTGGATGTGAAAATCATCTTCCCATATGGTGCGTGAGAAGGTGACTCTCCCATTTTTTCTGGTTTAACCTACCGCAGTATAGTACTGCAATCTTATTTAACATACTATGTATGTAAACGCGCTTACGACTTAATTGAGGCACGTATAGGTATTACACATATATATACATAACTGTGTACACTAGGGTGGTACAAAAATGCATTTGAAAAAGTAAAGTCGGAATTTTTAAGCTCTCACCCCCTAGGATTGTTCTATACCGAATAAATATACCCATATTTTTTTATTTTGAAATCAAAAAATATTTAGAGGTCGCTCAAAGTGCCTAAAGTTTTCCATGTATTTTATATGAGGAAAAAACAACTTTTCGTAAAAATGGTATAGAATAGTTAAAAATCAATATTTTTCTACAAGAAAACTCTGTTTATCTGCAGGAGATTCACAGTAATAATACCCTATTGTTTATTTAACCATTTTTTCATTGCAACTATAATTTATAGGTCCGCCAAAAACCCACAAAAACCCCGAAAAAAATGCAATGGGGCGACCAATAAAAAATCGTTAGTATTAAAAAATGGTTAAATAGACAATTGGGTATTATTATTGAAAGTCCGCTGAAGAGAACCAGAGTTCTCCGATCGAAAAATATTGACTTTCAAGAATTCTATGCCATTTCTACGAAAAAATTTATTTTTCCCATATAAAAATATATGGAAAACTTTGAGCACTTTGAGCGACCGCAAAATATTTTTTGATTTCAAAATAAAAAAATATGGGTATACTTGTTTTCGATATAGAATAATCCTAGGGGGTTAGAGCATTACAATTCCGACTTTACTATTTTTGGACCACCCTAGTGTACACGTGTATCACGCCTTTATTAAAATACAATTCAGTTAGGCAGGGCTCCGGCATACAAATGTTCTTATATATGTACATATACATATGTAGGTATTTTCTCGATCTACCTCCAATTTCATTTTTCGACTTAAATCGGCATCTTAAAACAATACGAAGACGAGTTATACAGTGTGGTAATCAACAATAATCCTAAATTAAACAATTAACATGTAATTATCACAGTTTGCAACACAATCACGCAAACGCGAAGCGACTCCAAAGCAGATGCAAGACAACAGGCGAAAAAGAGTGAGGCCACCTCGCCAGTCGATTAACCAAAGTCAAAAGAAGATGCGAACTATGCGCCAAAGGCTGGCTCGTTGACTCTGGCGGTGTGGTAACACATTGTTTTGTATTAAATCATAATACGATGCTACCAAGGACAACAATAGCAACAATATGAACTACTACACACTTGTATAGGTACTACAGCAAAAAAAAAAGCCGAAAGCCGTCAAAACGCCTTCAATTCTGCACACACGAGAGCGAGGAAATACACCAAAAAAAATAAGACCAGAAAAGGACATTAAGGTGCGGGCGCTTTCGACAACAACAAAAACAATATATGTATTCTTAACCTAATAAACACAGATATTTGTGTATAAGCATGTACATACATATGTTTGTATGTATGCATTGCTGCGGCGGTGGGCGTTCTAGGCCGGCGCTTAAGAGGCGAAGAAACACAGCCGCGCCAACACGAAATCAGGCGTGCCTATAATGATGGGTACTCCTCGTACATACATACATACCATGAGCCGCAGCGGCATCAATGAATGACTCAAAGTTGTTGGCGTCCATCAGGAGGCATTAAGTATCCCAAATGTTACTTGATTGCTTTATGTAATGATGAATTTCTTCTTGTGTGAGTTTATTGCCACTTGAGTGTGGTCCTTTATTTCTTATTGTGCTTCTTCTTATTCGATTGCGGGAGTTAGTAGTTCAAAATGACCGCCAGCGCATTGAAGGAAGGCGGCCATTTCCGACGACTTGCTGAAATGCTTAACAACATCGTTGATTGACGGCCTGCAGTTTTAACCAGGCAATGGCTGAGGATTGAATGAACTTGAGAGAATATAATGGACATTTCGAGTGCAATTTGACGGGTCATTTATTTATTTGCGTGAAGCGCCACTTTAATTGCCTTAAATAGCCGAATAAAAGATGCCGCATTGAAGGTATTTTGATAATGGTGCACACTGCTCAAGTTAGGTAATAATTAGATGGAGTATTCATGGAGTTGTAGAGAGAAACTGTTTAAACTCTTTAGAGTCTTGATGTTTACTTGGCTTTGAACTATTCGAATCCTGTTATAAGGGTGGCGGTTACAGGGCCGTAGCCAGAGTTATATATAAGGTAGGGCTGCTGTGGTTACAAGTAGTCAATAAGGGTGTTGAAGAAGCCCTATTTCAGAGTTTGGTTCAAAAACGCCCTATCTCAACTGAAAATATGTATGTTCAGATAGGGCATTTTTGAATCGGCAGCTCAGAGAGGGCGTTTTTTAACCGAAGTTTGAATTAGGACGTTCTTCAATAAAATTTTGAAATAGGACGTTCTTGAAAATATAGGTCGATCTTCCACTCAGCCGGCGATACCAAGGGAAAGATTATATTTTAAATGTAAGTTTTTACGTTGCTGTGAGATCCGTTTTAAAAGGGCAGCTAATTGTATACTTACGCCTATTTTGAAATGTATCAGAGCAACCACTTTCATGCAAAGCAAAATAGGAAACTTGGTGGGATTTTGGTCTTCCATAGAATCTTCAAAATAATATTTATGAATTAGGAAGATCCTCTAACCCATCGTTTCTGAGGTCAGGAGACGAAGAGCGAACCAATAATTTAACGGAAACGTTTCGTACTCACTTCCCTGCCCGCGACTCTAATCGGTTCTCCGTCTCAGGCAACAACCGGGCGGTTCTCCCGATACACATCATTACCAAAATTATTGATTGACTTCCTAGTCTACGTATCTTTGGGAACGGTGCTGCAGTAGTCTCAATCGATCGTGTAACGCAATACTCCGAATATTTGAAAAAAATTAAGGAAATCTTTATCCGCAAGGTAGGCAAATCTGATCATCACGCATTTAAGGACTTAACACTTGTAAGCCTTTCGTCAATGTGGTGATTGTGATATCTGCATTAGCTAAGTAGACCTGTGACTTCCGAGATTTAGCTACACACATAACTTCAAGGTCTTCTTACCCGCCAGGAATAATTGGGACAACGAACGATCTAAACCTCGGAAGGAGAGCCACATCTGGTATAATGAAAGCTCCAAAGACTGGCCACGCCGTCGGAGCAGGCGTTTACGGTATACAACCCAGATGACTCCATTTCACCAGGGCAAGGTAACTCTGTGTTTCAGGCCGAGGTTTACCCATTTAAACTATGTCTGAGGCAGTATGTAGAAAGTGGGGAAACCAAAAAACACATCTACATACACTCGGAGAGCAGAGCGGCATTCCTAGCTCTTAAAGCGCATGAGGTCACCTAATAGCTGGTGTGGGACTGCCTCCAATTTTTAATACTTATCGCCTCCAAGAGCCGGGTATACCTCATACGGGCACCGGCATACAGCTGGGTCATGGGCAATGAAGAGGGAGATATTCTCGGTAGAAAAGCGGCTGCAGAGGGATTTATAGGCCCAGGCCCTTGATTAGTGTTGGTTGTGCAACGGAGAACAGGAAACAGCAGAGCACATTATGTGCCACAGTGCAGCGCTCACTAGGACCAGCCTTCGCTTCCTAGGATCACCGGATCCAGAAGCACGCGAGCTAAATGGCATTTAGCCAAAGGAGCTACGAGGTTTCTTAGCAATACGTGGCTCAAAGATGACCTGTATTTGAACCGAGGTTTGCTACAACAGATCGTTTCGATCGCAGTAACTAGGTGACCTGCTCTCTCCTCTAAGTCTAGTCTAATCTCGGATGTACGCTGGTGAAATCAGTTGGATCCTATAAAGTGCACTGAGGGAGCTGAGTTCATTGCAGTATGACTGTGGTTAACTTGATTCATTTTTAAGCTTCATTCTTCTTATTTCATGCAGTATCTTCAAAGCTTAACTGGAGACGGGTCAAAAATGACATTCACAGGGAGTCTGAAGGAAGCCGCTGCAACAACAAATCGATGGTCGATGCTTTCTACCATTGCCCGATCTACACGATTATCGTTATCGAATCGTCAATTTGGCGGAAAGCTGTTAAGAAGAGTTGGTTCTGTACATGGGTTAGTAAAGTGATCTTCTTTTAGATCTTGTTTTGAAAGGAGCTGGTCATTGAGTGTCTAGAGCCTGCGAGAACTGGGATTGGGGAAAGAGCGCCTTTATGGACATGAGCGTATTCCATAGTTTGTTGGTGTTGCTTTATTTTTCCGTTATACCTTGTCATTTTTCGTTTTATCTCCAAACCAAACCTGATAAGGGATTTTGTTCCGAAATAAATCGTTCAGTTTTTCCATATCCCCGTTATTTGAAGTAAATCGGACTTGATTTAGCCAATAATACTTTTGGACTAAATCTTCGACATCAAGAATCCGCGAGGATGATTGCTTTAGAAATTTCTATTTTTAGGGGCAGTTTAAAAATGAAGTGAGGTATAGAACTTATCAAACCATATGCCGTACTTGAGGTGATGCTGATCGAACAATGACCGCTGCAGCGTGGCAAATATGGATCGTTTTTCTGAGCTACCTATAGAATACTGCATGAGTACCAGGCTTCACTATTCTGGGTCTGATTTGACTACAATTTAAGATACAACCTTCTACACACATAGAGGACTCTCGAAAGATTTAAACATTTGGTTGAAATTAATCTGGCTACAAAAATGTACGCCATCATGAAAAGAATACTCAATATTATCTCACAGATTTTTTGTCTACCAATCTTTCCCATCCCACTAAATAAGTACACTAATTACATTAATCCCTCAGCAATACTTTCTACAACTCCATTATATTTTCAAGTAGATTATGCAAATCGAAGACAAGTAAAAACTAATTAATGGAAATTGTCCTTTCACGTAGCATTTTGTTTGAAATCTCTAAAATAAGAAAATCTGATTGTTTTCCACCAAGTGTTTGAAGTGGATTTGCGAAAATTAGTGCAACCATTTGTGGCATTAGTAGCCGAAAGTAGGGCACGCCATTCATAAGATCTATCCACGAAGCTTATGTCTTTAAATAGTTTATGCCTATTAGCATACGCTTAGCACAGCCGTGGTAGATGAAGCATTAAATCGGTTCAGAACCTATCGTAAAACAATTCTAATTCGATCGACAGCGTTGTTTGCTGGTCATCATTGTCATTCATATGTACAAAGGAATAGGTTGCCTCTTCAGCATTCATGTACGTACTCATACTTGCGGCAGGCTGTGTTTGTAGGCCGCCGGGAAGGAGTGATCACCTTGTCGGCGCTCGCTTTGCGTGTGTATGTACATACATATGTATGTTTGTATGTATGCTTGATAGCGCTACTGCCTTCCATGTTTCACACTGCCTCCTTCAATCCTATTCTTTGCTTAGCAGGATAATCTGCTGTGCGTGATTGAGCAGCGGCACACGCAACAAAGCCTTTGACTGCAGGGGTACAAAGGACAATTAACTCGCCCGTGCTCTAATTGTTATGGTTTTTTTTTTTCTTATTCGTTTTTCTGTATGAAAATCTGTGTATCTATTTTTATTTATTCATTTTCTTCGTTTTGATTTCGAATGTTTGTAGCAATGCGTTTTTGCTGATGTGTCGTCTTTCTTTGTTCATGCCGATTTCGGTGTAGAGGGATACTAATTTTATGGCAATTATTTTTATCCGCTTAAACCGCAAGATTGTCTCTGATCGGCTTTTATTTTATTTTGTTGTGCATGAGTGATTCGCTTTTAGGTCGGCCAAATTAGTTTTGTGTGATGGGGGAAAAAATTCAGTATTTATTTTGTTATATTTGGAAGTTGAAACTTGGGTCTGAAAGGATCCCCGCAAGTTTTCTCATAGGAGGAATTCCTCGTATTCGCCACATTTCGTATCCAGCTATAGTTTTTCCAGATCAAACAAAATTGATATTTTTCCCAAGATCAGTATACCAATAGTGTCTTCCCAGACCATAGGTGGGACGAGATAGTGGCCATTTACTTTGGTGGCAATAGTTCGTCGTCCACCGCACTTTACCGCTGCTGTTCGCACCGGTTAAAATAAACCACATTTGCTAGGTCTTTCTCCCATTGTCTTAGGAAGGTCCTGGGCGGCTGACTAACAAAGGCGGGTCCTAAAGCCGCGTCAATGTCTATAAATTAAGGAAAAAGAGGAGAACGGTTTATAAAAGATCTTTTTGCTTCCTTGCAAAGTTTCAAGAACACGAAACGTTTTCAATTGATTTTTTTGAATTCTCATAGGCGGATTTTCCAAAATATTGATTTCTCGATTACCGAGTAAACCGGATTTTCACACAATCGAATAATGCGGATTTCACAATTTACAAATTCTAAATATTATTTTTTTTGAAAATGGCACTACATAAGATATTTTTATTAATTTTATACCTGAATAATGGAAAAGTTTCCACTGTGAAAAATTACTTAAAAAATACAAGGACAATCGAACGAAAATATTTCACTGGTATTTTGTTTTTATTGTAGCAGATTACAGAAATCATTCTAAATCAGTGGATGGACTTCATGTTTTCTTCATTTTCATTTAATGACAGGCCCAGAAATAGAACGGAAACCCGACGGGTTTGGACCGTAGAGAGAGGGATGTTAAATGAGCTGATATGAGAGGTCATATAAAGAGAGGATTAGTGTCGCCTGGGTATCGTATTCAAATTGGACTGCAGAGTTTTACCTGCTGCATACATCATTGTGAATAGGGTTGTGTCCAAGTATCGCGAGCCTCACGAAGCAACGATGACGAAATTCAAGGAGTGAGAGTTGACGAGGGTGTTGATAACCTAACCGCCAAAATAACGTAAATGAATATTCCTAGAGCATTTAGATGCATTTCTACATCAAAAAGAAAAATTTTAAAAAAATGTCGCTTACGTTTTTTTGGCGGTAAGGGCTCGATATAGCCTATTTCTTTAGTCTGTATGGTTCAGCGGATGGTGTATTCTCATTCCGAAGACAATCGGTTGTACATGCTCGGCTCGAGTTTTTCCCCGACAAAGGATTGTGCAACAGCGGCATAAATTTGTTAAGAGTGGTGAGTCCCATTAGGTGTGCATTTTCACTCAGTTTCTCTGTTTTACTTGTAATCCAAAATACTTCGAACTTATTTTGCCTTACTGATTTCTAAATTAAAGCTTCACCTATTTTTAGCACTGATATTGTAATGATATCTGACTAACGATAAGTTTTACGGGTTTTTCTAATTGCCGTTTTCAGAAAAGCCGAATAACCGAAAACTCCAATTATTACCCTGATTGACAATTCCCTACTACCTTACCCTCCCTAGTTGATGTCTTGAAGTTGCTCCTACGTTTTTTTTTTAATTTTTAAATGTACAATGTTTTCACTTTTTTATATATTTTTTAAATTTTGTATTTTTTCAATCTTACATGTGGCGTGAGCACCTAGGCAAGCGCTTATGTGGCAGGTGCTTAAATCCGGCCCTGAGTTCAAGTATTCTTTAATCAGACCTTAGGGAATATCCAGAATCCTATTCCTCACTAAAAGTGCAACGTCCTTCGCTCAGGCAATCACTCGAAAGCTTCTCTTTTACAGCTACTCTAGCAGGTCGTTTAAGAACATAATCCTAGGAAGGGGTGAGCCAACTCCATATTCCCTAAGTTACGCAAGTAGTCTTTTGTAGGGATTGATTTAAAACTGCATTGTTTTACTTTTTTTTTTGCTGTTTTCCAAAATCACCGTTGGCTGTCCAATTTCTTCTGTCTACTAAGTTCACAAGCTTTTTAACTGCCTCTTTCACTGCTAACTGTACTCATATGTATATGTGTAGTGTATTTATAAGCACACACATACTTCTTATAGCTTTGACCAGTACATAAATAACAAAATGTCAAAATATTTTCCACAACTATAAACACAGCAATTCAGCAGCTTCTGTTACCGACAAAAAAAAAATGGTTCCCACAGTGCTTTTGTCCACTTTGATGGAAGTTTTCAAAGAAAAGACAATAAGAAATGCTTTCTTTCGCTTTGGTTTCTCAAGGTATTATTTACTTATTTCGTAAAAGCAACTAAATGAATGACATGAATTTATGGAAAATCGCTTGACTATGAAGCTGTTCACTTAAGCGCCCACACGAAATTGAGATGTTTGTTGGTGTAACCAAAAGCAAACGAAATAAAAATAACTACATACCATAAATATGACGAAGGCGGAAAGTGCGTTTGAAAATACATAGGTATTGAAATGACTGCTATACAGCATTCAAAACCAGATCAAATGAAGGAAAATTACGTACATATGTATGTATGTATGTATGTAGGTATATGCACATAACTACATATGTATGTTAAGTGAAGGCTGCACAGGCGTAAAAGCAAACGCATATATCAAGGTTCCAACTGTACTGTACACCTTGCACCTAAATACATACGAATGTATGAGCGTGTGTGTGTGTGTATGCAATATGCTCCTATATCCACCATTTATCTAAAGTCAATGTAGACCGCGAAGGTGCTGAGGATTTAGGTTTATAAGATTTGTGTCTCAGTATCTCCAAAAACTTACCGAATTCAGAATTGACGATTTGGTGGCTAAGCAAAGCGCAATGGGCGCTGAGTGCTGTGTAAATATTGAAATTAAGCGGCAACGCCAACACACCGACAGCAGTGATTGCTAGCCATCTATCCATCCAGCTAGCTATCTAACCATCCAGCTAGCCATCTATCCGTCCATCCAGCTAGCCGACTAGCCTGCCAACAGTAAGGAAAGAGTTGGAAAACTGAAAACTCTCACAGCTTGAAGAGTTATGCATGTATGTATGTACGCTAGAGTGCATAGGTATTTATGTAAGACGGTAGCGTGTGTGCTCTGTAATACGCGCTTCGGATTAGCAGCGTGACAAGTGGTAGGCAGTGCAATGGAGTTATTGTTTTCATTTAGGGCGGCCCAACAAAAGCATTCAGATGCAGAAACGTTCGTCTCACCCAACAAGTCTACGCGTCAATAGACGTGGGAAAAGTGTCATAATCGTCGTAATGACTTTTGATATCAATGCCTTTCGAAGTTTCTTCCACGTACATAGCAAAGCAGTGGGAAAATTTTTATGGATTGCATTTGTTGTTTATGTGCATACATATACAAATAAAAACACTATTGTGTGCATTTTGACTTAAATACCTTGAAATATCCATACAAAACATTCATACATACATACATACATACATACATAAGTACATACAGGTAAGGTATTTGTGTGCTTGTTTGCGTTTTACATTTGCATAGTCTAAATTCGAATAATGCAGCTCGATGTCAGGAAAAGAATCTGAATATCTATGTTGGTAGTGCAAACTTTGTAAATCATTTTGAAATTCCTTTAGGAGTTGAAGAATTTTTATGTAAATTTTGTCTTGAATTCGTAGTTACATATCTACTTGTGAATGTATGTAAATAGGTATATACATATGTATCTATGTTCAAGCTATGCAAAAACTTTGTCTACTCCGGCTTGACTGTTGGATCAGTGGCAATTTTCTTTTAACTCACGACAGTCCTTTGAAAGACAAAAGTCTCTCGGAGGACAATTGTCAATTCTGGCAACTATCTTGAAAGCCTTTTTATGCCTTTGGAAAGTCTAATTGAAAGATCTGCTAACGAGGAGGCCTTTGCGATATCTTATCTTTTGGCAATATGGTTTAGCAATAAAAACTTAAAATTAAATGAAAAATTTAATTGAAAAAAACACACACAAAATGAGTTGACAAAAATTAAATTATTTGTTTTTTTTTTTAAATTTATGGCCTTATAACAATTATGTATACTAGTGTTCGCCCAGCGGTTGAAATTCAACCTTTTAAATTAAGGGGAGCTGAGCTGAAAAATTAAACAAGTAAACAAAAAATAATTCTAATAATTAAATAATATTAAAACAAAATATTTTTATTTTTAAAACAATAAAATATAAAAAGTAAAAAAAAAATTTTTAGGAACGGAAAAAGTTTTTGTTAAAATATAAAAGAAACACTTGAATCAGTAGCTAAAAATTAAATGACAATAAACAAATTATGTTTAATAAAATAAAAACTAAAAATTTTAAGAAAGTTAAATTTAAAAGGAAAATTCAATCAATAAGAAGAAATGATAAACAAAATGAGTGTCTAAATATTAAATGATATTTTAAAAATACTTTTTTGGACAACAAAATCTAAAATATTGTTATTATGTAGTACATATCTAAAAAATTCAATGAAAATTTTAATGAAAAGGGAAAAGATTTAATAAAAATATAAGAAGAGATTAAATGAGCTCCTGTAGAGTAAATTTGTAATGTAAAAAATATTTTGCGTTTTAAAATAATGTAATCTTAAAGATAAAAGGAAACTGCATTAAAACAAGTAAGAAAGTCTAAGTTCGGGTGGAGCCGAACATTAAATATCCGGCGCAAGTATTAAGTATATGTTTGTTCACCTTTCCGAAACCTTCCGCTAGATGGTAAGGGTGTGTCAATTTTGTGTAAATTAGCGTCCTTACAATTCGAAATATTGCAGTTTCAAGCATTTCTGAAATTTACCGTTATATGAAAAGCGGCCGTAATTTTAGTCCGATTTCAATAATTTTCAACGTTTTGCTTTTATGTGGCAAGCACAATAAAAATACCGTGTTTGGTACAAATTGGTAGAACGGTTACATATATTCTTATATGAGATCATAAGTGGGCGGTGCCACGCCCATTTTCCAAAGTTTTACCATAATCGTATTTCTTGGTAAAGAATTGTTGCAAGCATCAATTTTGAATAAATTAGCTTCAATATTTACTGATTTATCGAAGATTTTGTATTTCTCTAAATTACCCTGTGGACTGTGGGCGTGGTTATTGTCCGATTTTAAAAATTTTAGTATGCTGTACCAAGGCCAACAACTGTGCCAAGTTTGGATGAAATCGGTGCAGCGGTTGCCAAGATATACACATGTAACCATAAGTAGGCGTGGCTACGCCCATTTTCTAAAAATTTATAATATTCTTATTTTTCGTCTGAAGATTATTACAAATATCAATTTTGAGTGAATAATCTTCAGTAGTTACTAAAATATCGCAGTTTTCGTATTTCTGGAAATTACCCTTATATGGGAAGTGGGCGTGGTTATTGTCCGATTTTTAAGATTTTCGGCCATTTAGTATGCTGTATCATGGCCAACAAATGTGCCAAGTTTGGAAGAAATTGGTGTAGCGGTTACCAAGATATACACATGTAACCATAAGTGGGCGTGGCTACTCCCATTTTCCAAACATTTATAATATTCTTATTTTCGCCTAAAAATTTTTGTAAATATCAATTTTGAGTGAATTATATTCAGTATTTACTAAAATATCGCAGTTTTCGTATTTCCCGAAATTACCGTTATATGGGAAGTGGGCGTGGTTACAGTCCGATTTCGCCCATTTTCAATACCAACCTACCTTGGATTAACGGAAACCTACATACCAAATTTCGTTGAGATATCTCAATTTTTGCTCGAGTTATCGTGTACACGGACGGACGGACAGACGGATAGACGGACGGACAGACAGACATGGCTTAATCGATTTCTCTATTCATTCTGAACATTTATGTATACATTTGTCTATATCTATCTCGATTCGTTTTGGCTGTTACAAACAACCGTTATGTGAACAAAATTAATATACCCTTGTGCACAAGTGCGCTCGGGTATAAAAATAAAATAAGTGTCTAAAAATTAAATGAAAATTACAAAATATTTTTTCTTTTTAAGACAGTAAAATCTAAAAATTATAAAAAGGTAAAATTTCTAAAAATTAATTGAAATTAAAAAAGTAAATATATATTTTTATTTTTAAAGCCATAAAAACTGAAAACTAAAAGAACATTTTATTAATAAAAAAATATAATTAAATAATAAATTAAATGGAACAAATAAAATAGGTTCCTGAAAATATAATAAAATACTAAAAAGATATGTATATAAAGTAGAAATGAAAAAAAATTGAAATAAAAAATTTAATTACAACAGAAGAAAAATTTAACAAAATAAGTGTAAAAAATTCTAAGAAATTATAAATAATATTTTTCTTTTTAAATACTAAAAACTGAAAATCATAAGAATGTTTAATTAAAATTAGAAGGTAATTAAATTTAAGTAATTTTTTTTAAGTAAAACGCTAAAAAATTTAAATTAAAAAAATACATAAAGACATAGGAATATTATTAATTTAGGCTGGCATGGGGTGAAATGAAAGCATGAGGGAGACGATTGGCGAAATTTTATGGCCTCAGCCAACCTAAAAATTCTTATAGTGCCAAAAAGGAAAAAAAATCTTACAATAACCCTTAAATCCCGAACTACAACTAATCTCAAGTTTGGAAAAAACATATGCATATGTATAGATCCGTTAGGTGGCGCTGAAGTCGAGATCTTTATAAAAATCATATTTATGGCCCGATTTCACTCTTTTCGTAATTTTTTACGCGAGCTAGATCTATTTGAGATTACTTCCGAAAGTCCAGCTTTTATAAATAATATTAGCTTTTAAAAATGTTTTTTTTTACATCAGATGAAACATAGCTTATTTCTTAAAAGGTTATTCAAACAACGAATTTGTTAAATTACAGATAGAGGAAATACTGGCAGCCTTCAATAAGCTAAGCTTTTTCGCGCTACTGTAAACTTGTAGTGCTGTAAGATAGGTAAGTTTTGCAATTGATCGATGGGCGGTTTTGCAAAGACATCGACGATATGTACATACAAACATACATACATCCATATGTGGATGTGAAGTTTTAGCACCAAGCAATAGATTGGCTGAAAACGTTTTGGTTTACTTAACAAATTTCTAGATTTCATGTTTGATTACCTTCTTCCATCAACGAGCGGTACATACATATGTACATACATACATACGTGTACATTCAAACTGCATGAAGTCGAAAAATTAAATTTTGCAGATTCCTAGATTTTGTTGTTTCTTGTAAACTTTTGACCAGGGAAATTAGTCCGCAACAATGAAAGTCTTAAATAATAACAATATTGTCGTTACCTCCACAACAAGCCACATTTATTATATTGACGAAGAAATTAAAAAAAAAAAAAACATAAGAATTTCGTTAATACCCAGTTTCCCAAAATGACACCAAATAAATTCCAAATAAAGGCCGCATTGACCTTAACAATGCACACAAATATTAAATTCTATATCCGTTCACTTAACAAACCTTTCTAAGAAAGTCGAGAGAGAGCGAGTAGAAAAAAAATTACTCACTTAAGACTCAAAAACAGTAGCTGATAATAATAAACGCCTAAATTTTTTTTTTTACAGGAAAAGTGAAATTATCGGATATCCGTTTTTTGCACTGTCATTGTAAGGAAAATCCTTTTGCTTTCTTTTCAAAAATTCTGCCCGTACATAGTCTGTCAAAAAGCGTATGGCAGCCTAAGAAGAACAAAAGGATTATGAGGACTGCAGGATTATCATTATTATCTCACTGCCACAATAAGTTGGCATTGTTTGTCAAAAATATGTAAGCGATTTAGAAGCTATTGTTTGTAGCAAAAATTTGCGAACCAAAAAATAAAAATGGAAAATCAACGAAAATCTTTGTACGGTAACGGTAGTCAGTTGGTCAAGCGCATAGGCGGATGGTTAACTGGACCGTTTGAATGCTATTTCGATTTGAGCTGTCCTGCTACAAACATGCATACATATGTATGTGTATGCAGCTAAATATACATACATACAAACATGGAAACCAAGGTACTTAGTGCAAATATCGTTTGACGATTAAAGGATTAAAATTGCAACAACCGAAAAAAATGTGTTCCAAAAGGAAAATGCGATAGAAGAGTAAAGTGCAAAAGAATTAATTTGTTGCAGGTTTTTGTGCATATGGCATGCGAAAGATTATGCATTTGATGCCTGCCTTAAGCGTTCACAAAAAAGTTTACAAATTTCAAAATATTTCGAAGAATTTCATTTGAATAACAACGAGCTGTATGAGAGATTGGGCGAAATGAAAATTCAGAAATTTCCATTTTTTAAGTCATCAATACATTTAGTTACCTACTGTGTACCATGAAATTTCATACAAAAAGTTGATGCATAAGTACTTCGGTTTGTGCATACGAATTTATGCAAGGCTATCTATATATTAGTTCCTTAGCAAATCTGAAGGCTTTAGGCGATTGAATATTCATCAAACTTTCGAACAGTGGCATTCGTAATGCAATTTCATGCGGGTCTTCTTATTTGGCAATTCATTTAGACAAGAGGCACACAAAAAAAAAAGAAATTATGAAAAAATGTTAGCATCGAAGTGGAAATCAATTGCATATTCTTTAACATCACATCTGGAAAAGAACACATACATATGTATGTTGAATATTCTAATCAAATTACTAAATCCTTGAATAGTGAGTAACAAGTCGCCTTATCATACCATTAATCGAAATGTATAGGATGTTTTGGTAAAACGTGGTTCAGAAAATATTTTCAGGAGATCATGCTGAGGTTTGAAGGGCGCCTATAGCTCATTGTCAGCGAAAACAAGAGGCGAGACTGCCCTAAAATGGAGAGAATGTTTCCTTTTGAACTGCAATTTGATTTAGTGATTATTGCCATAGGAGCCGACCAACCATTCGCCTACTATTCCACCGTCTACCTAGCGCATGTCCACGTTTGACCTGGTAGCGCCCTTTGAACGGCCACCAATATCGGCTGCTCGCAGACACCAGCCAATCCACCCGTTAGTTCAACAGCCGCCCGTAAATTTACTAGCGGAGCTGCTAGAACAACAACTGGAGCTGATAGAACCTCCAGTCGTGAGATTTTTATCGCAGTGCAGTCCCAACGAAAGCTACAGCCAAGACGGCTGTAAACTGACGAATATAGATGGAGGAGCAGCCATACTGACAGCTTATGCAGACGACATTTCAGTTTTAATAAGCGGCACAGTGCACTGGCGAACCAAACAAAAGTGGCACTAACCATTAACGCAGAGAAGACTAACTACAACTAGCCGCTACAAAAACAACAAGAAGACTAACTTTGTACCATTCATTATAAAATACAAGAACCCAGCTGGGAATAAAACCAGATTGTTGAAGACTACCCTTCAACCATAGCCAAACACGAAGTACCATGGAATCGCACTAGACAGCAAACTGTCCTGGAGACTCAACGTGGAGGATCGGGTGAGAAAGGACTCGGGAGCACTGTATACATGTAAGAAGAGGTTAGTCTGCACTTGGCGAATTCAAATCGTTTTTTCTCACCGGATACTCACGGCTATTCAAAGGGGTATTGACACGGTGGACAGCATCGTAAAACAGATATATACATCAAAAGACTGGATACCGTTTGCCGGCTCTCACTGATCAGTATAAAGGGTGTCTTGAGGACAACACCGACGGCGGCGCACCTGAAACCTGAAAGCCAAGAACATAGCGTTTACAACTGTCGCGAAGCTTTATGCTACCGGACAGCTTAGATTCAGAACGTATACGTGATCCCGTGCCTCGGATGGTCTATAGAAGCTAACCACAATATACGCTGACGGTTGGCGTAAGGGCGTGGAGTTGAAAACGAATACAACGCACATCTTCACAGATGGTTCTAAAAAGGGCGAAGGAGTATACTATACCAAACCAGAAATTTATAGGTCGTTCAAGTTACCAGATCATTGCAGTATCTATCAAGCCGAGGTCTTTGCAATAAAGAAAGCAGCAGGGATACTACATGAAACTAACTTGCTAAGCGAGCTGATAAACAATTACATAAACAGTCAGACGACCATTAGGGCTCTACTTTCATATAAAACAAATTTGACTACCGCCGCGTACTGTAAGGAGGCTATAAGGAGACTAGTGGCGGCTTAAACCGTCCACCTATACTGGGTCATAGGACAAAAGGGTGTAGAGAGCTGATAGAGCTGATGAGTTAGCGAGAATGGCATTCTCTTCGACACTTCACTAATGACGGATATACCAATTCCACCTCGGAAGATCGCAAGATTATAAGATCGGCTGATGGATCGCCAAGCGGTTAGGCTTTAGAAAATAACCCAGGATTGCAGAATTACAAAGAATATTTGTAACAAGAACAACACACGCCATGCTGCTGGTAGGATTGCTAACAGGGCATTGTTTGCTAAGAGGACATGCGTTTAAACCAGGTCTTATAGAAGACACTTCGGAACACGTAACTTTCTAGTGTCCAGTCTTAAGCAGATAAAAACTTCGGTTACTCGTCAAGGTACAGTACAGTACAGGCCTACAGTCAGCAATCGAAAAAGGATCAAAGTGCCTACTAAAACTCACTAAGGGAACGGCAATGTTCGTTAACTTTGCATGAAAGCACTGATTCTTGCATCGTAGATGTATCTGACAACGCTGTGGGCGCTACATTTGTCTATATGAGACCTCTTGCGGCCAACCAGCCTAACCTAACATAACCTAACCTCCATAGCCAGTGTGAAAGGGGTGTACATAGTACATATAACCTAACGCATACTGAAAAGTGTCAACCGCATGTAAAACCAAAACACTAACTGCGTGACAAAGCATAGCAACAAAAGCATTGAATAATTAAAAAATCTCAAAAACTTTTAAAAAGGTTGAAGTTACGTAAAGATGCATTTTTAATGTCTTTATTACTTTGCTGCAACATGCAACATAAAAAATGCATTCCTATCTACCGCCACACAAAAACTAAAAACCCTTTTAGAACTGAAAAAATTCTTAGATTTTTTTTTAATTTCTACTATCAACAGAGCCAGAAAACAACAAAAACAAAAAAAAAATAAACTGCCGCACAACACGACGCCGCGGTGACAGATTTTCCCCAATTTTTTACGAGCATTTTCAGTGCACTGGCATTGTTTTTGTAGTTGTAACAATGAAACCAACTCTTTATTTAGATATGTATGAAGCTGGCTGCTGCATGCACTGCCTAAGCCGGTGATTTAAGTTATTGCAATGTGACACTGAGAATCAACACAGCGCCGCCTGCCCGGACGGGCAACTTAATTGAAATATAAAAAACAAAAAAAAACAAAATGTTGATGCCGCTGTTGATAATGACACCGATACGAAAACAGCACGACAAACGCGCGCGCGCGCGCTGTGGTCAACAACAGAGTGTAAATTTATATGCCCCCCACAAGGAGGCAAATGGAATTTGGTGAGCAGCATCATCGGCGGTGTGGCAAGTTCTGGGTGCCATTAGTGTGATAAGGAGGCGAAGCACAGTAAATCGTTGCGATAATAAGCTGCTGCACAACAACGACAACAACAATAACAACCACATCCAATTATGTCACATGCCAGTGCCATACGCGCTTAATATACAAGTGCATGCGCAACGACCTTATCTAATTTGTGAGGCAATAAGCGGCAGACTGCAATAGCGACAGGAATCGCCGTGTTGTTGGATTTAAACCAAATGCAGCGGCAAAGGCAACAGTTGAAATAACAAAAAAATATAACAGTGACATTGCCCTCCCTGTTAGGCTGGAATAACACATTTTAAGCCGAATGTTTAAGAGGTAAGCGACATTCATTTATTGCATTTTGGGCCAAAATAAAATAAATTGAGTACCTACGCAAAGCATGGCCCTTAACACCAACAAAAACAAACTCGCTTGCTGGTCAGCGCGCACCGCGATCAGGGTAATGCAACAGCTGCTTTCCTGCACACTCTGGCCGCACAAACTCACGAAACGCCGCCGCTGCTGCTCTGCAAGCGATTGGAATAAATGAATATCCAAACATATTCGACGGTGGTCCGCTGCTGGCCCAATGGTAACCAATAGAATGGTCCAACGCTGTGTTGCGCCACACATAAACACCCCTACACAGCCACTCACTTTGGTCCATTGGCCAGTCGCTGTTGTTGTTGTATCACAGTTGTTTTGGGGATTTGGTGACCAAAGTCAGCGAGAGCGTGCGGCGCTTTTTATTAACCTCGTTTGTGGGATTTAATTTATGATGGTTGTTGTAGTTGTTGTATACATATGTTGCGCTGTTGCTGATGAATATGTGCGTAATTCTCGCCACTACTTTTGCTCTTTAAATTTTAATTTTTGAAATTTTTTTTTCTTCTAACTTTTTTTTTATAATCGCTGCTGGACCAGTGATGGAAAAGTTGGTGCAATTGTACTTTTTTCAGCCCTTTTATAATTTGGAAGTGCATGCGGTACATATATAGCACGTTCGGTACATTTTCATCTTGTCCAAATAAATTTTCCTGGACTTTTTTTCCTCCTTGTAGTTATACCAATCTATTGCAGATGAATCCATTTGGCTTGGACAGCATAACTCGCGCATTTGTTCTCTCGAATGTACTCGAACGCATCTCTTCTTAATCAGTCATCTCGGCTAGGCCTAGGTAAGCACCTGCGAGCAAATATTATGCTTCGTTCGATCTCTGACTGACAGTATACTGGCTCTTAAGTAAAAGCCCTTTATAGTTTCGAAGTAATGCTGCCAAAACAGTGTCGTACTCCCTTTGTTTGTTGTAGGAGGTAATTTGACTGTTACTTATTCTCCACTAAACCAATCTCTTTTTCTTTTTTCTTAAAGTTGAGTAAAAAGTTAATGTAATGCCTCGAAAAGTTTAAATGTAATGTATTGAATGAGAAATAATTAAAAACGCATTTTCAAAGGAAATAATGAGCCTCGACACATTAGTCTTTTCAAGCGGTCTAAGCAGACTAATGCGCGAAAATGCACTAGTCTCTTCAGAGCGTATGAAACTTGGTACTTGAGTACAACAAGAGATTTTTATATGTACATATTTGTTTCAGACCCAAGTCATACCACATCTCTGAGGTAAACTACTACTCTCGTACTGTTCTCGCCCAAGAAAAACGGGTTTCAGACGTGTTCAGATCGTCTAGTATACGGAGGTTCAATAAGTGCATATCGATGGATTTACATAAATTATATAGTAGATCTCTCACAACCTGTATCAACATTTTGTCGTCGTACGAAGAAACTAAGCAAGTGCGAGAGCCTAGCTTACATACATACATAGAGGGTGTGGGCGAGCATATGATTCAGAAGCATAGTCAAAAGAGGCACCAGTGGGTGGTGGCAAATTGCTGCAGCACGTACATAGATAGCGGTTGATGTAAAGGAATGATCCGCTTTGTCTAAAACTTTGTTTGGCCTCGAAAAGTTCTTCCAGTTTGAACCCAGCTTAACGTAGTATTAGGGAAGGTGAATCCAAAAATCAGGCATGGAAGATTCCTGTCTTCACGTGATGTGAAATATGCAACAAAATAATAAAAAAATTATTGGCACATTCGTCAGCTTTTAGGTAAAAATTTTTCCCCAAAGTCGGTACAATTTGAATATTACATTTTCCATCGCTGTGTTGGACCCTTTCTTCGCGCCAGTTTTCATCTCTCGCCGCGTCTGATTAGCGCACTAGTTGCCTTCGCGTTGTATTTACTGCAACATGGGTAAGCAGCATACTCAGTATTATATTAATTGCATACACTGTTGACCACTTTTTCTTCTGTGTTTTTTTTTGGGGGTCTTTGTGTTTTTATTAGTTCTGTTTTCGTTTACGGTTTATTATAGGTATTCATTGCATCCTAACAAGGCCACCAACAAAGTTGCCGTATATTCAAAAGAAAATTAGTGACTTAAATTTGAATTTATGATATCAAACTTGAAAAAAAAATACCCACTCAAATATGTATATAATTACAAACACATGTACTTAAACAGGCCAGTTGTGACTTTATAGCCGCACACATATATGGCTCCCTCGCTTCAATTGTGACGTCGCTTGCATCGCCTTAAGTGTGAGAAATGTGATTAGGCCTTCAAAGGGTTTTGCGGCGAAGCACATTTATGATCATTATTTATGAGATTTGGTAGCGGCAACCGATGAGTGATGTGTTTGTTACGACTTTCTTGAAGATGTGTAGGCTACTTGTGCTATTCCTACGTCTTATTCGCCTTTTTGAAAGCGTTATAATCGCCGATCACTTGTGGCCAAGCTGGAAATGTGATGTGTGTAAGCGTTTTCAGTGATTGCAGAGATCTGATGTGATATATTTTGGGTGTATTATAAAATATTATTTAAGCTACCTATAGGCCTTCTTTTTCAGGTTAGTATTTGTAGTCGATAATTGTTTAATTTTCCATCGTTATTGTTATCGACTTTCCAACGATATTATTATCAACACATTCGTTACTGATATTAGTATCGATTTTAACATAAATACATTTATCGATTGTTATCGATAGCAACGTTTGCATAGCTATATTTAAATTTCGTATCTAGTATGTAATCGAAATTTGCTATAATTAAATAAAATTTTGGTTGCATTATTTTTTTTTTCAGTTATACCCCAAGCCGAACTCAGCGCACCAACCATTGCTGCCATGCTTGCTCCAAAACGCAGCCGCACCTACTGGTGAACAGATGGTGCATACTTCAGTGAGCCCTTAAACTGAATATGCCAGAGTGGCCCACCGAAGCTCCCTCTCTTTCTGCCGTCACCCTAAGCTCCACTCGGATTGGTTACCGCATTTCGCACATGGGTTGCTCACGTTGCACAGCGGATCAAATTCGTTTATCAGCGCCACGTGGTACAAGCATTTTCTGTCGATTGAAGTCGGCATTGCGGAGCGGACACACTAACCACCTTGGTAGGGCTCGAAGCCTATCTAAAGTCTCTGCCGTACTTTGGGTGCGACACCCGGTCGGAATGCAACTCCACATCGAACAAACCAAGGCCCATGCAACTCGACTCAACTTGGGTGTTAAATCACAGCCACCAGGACACGCCCCGAGAGGCCACTCAGCTCCCAGACTGGCGACCGTTGACTATTATCGTCGGTGTTGTCGGCCTCTTTGTGAAAAACTTAACGTTCAGTTTGGAGAAAGCTCTGTGAGCAACTCTAAACTCCTCGCTGGTAGATACAAAACACTGACGTCAGAAAGGAAATTCTTAGTGCAGATGATTCGACTTTGCCACAACCTTTTGGTGATGTGAGAGTCGTTTTTCCTTTTTAATAACCCACTTAACCCACTGTCTTAATTGTTGTTTTCTAATTATTTTTAGAGAGAACAGCATGCAGCAAGTTTCTTGACAAACTTTATACTTTTTTTGTTTATAAAGGTTTCTCTGTTTGATTTATCTTTTATTGCTTAAGAGTTTACAATCTCCAGAATATTACGCAACCACCTAAAGCCTCACGAAAATTTCGCCCATTTGCCTAAATGAGAGAAAATTTTTTCATCAATAAAAGCAGGCATTCTTGGCCCAGGGCATAAACTCGGTAGCTGAATTCACGCCTTTTATTTAAAACGCTTTTCTAATGCTTTATGGCGTCCTAGTATACTCTTAGGCTTGTGCAAATATAAAGACTTGTGTGTACATATCGAATTGCAAAATAATAAATAGCTTCTGGGCCTCCTCCACATGACCAAGCGCGCATGCGCAACTCACTTTTTGGTCGGGTGCCAAAGTAACTTCACCGCCGCGCCAGTACGCCAACATGTGGTACGCCAATTGTGTGGTTGTAGAATAGTCATTGCATGCATTTCATGCAGTAAAGCGCATGGATTCAGGCATACATTCATACATACATACATACATACATTAAGGTACTTTGTTGTGGTGCAGGCTGTGATTTTTATGTTGCGTTTTTCTTTTTTTTATTAACGTGGGCACATTGGATCCGCTATGACTCATTGCTTCGCGAATTAACTGCTGCACAAGTTTTATGAATGGAAACAAAGTATGTATGAGTATGTATGTATGCCACTTCCACTAACGCCTCCATCATATTCATTGAGTACCAGTTACACCACCGCTGGTCTCACCACCAATACTAGATATCTACTACCAGCTACACTCCCACCTCACCAGACTAAATGTACGCGTAATTTTTTCATGAATGAACGCGCCTCTGAACTCACTTAGATTTCTCAATGAAAACCAAAAAAAAAAAAACCAAATAACTTTATATTGGCTAACAAAACACGTTTGATGGCCTGCCTGCCTGCCAGCCAGCCAACCTAGCCTGTCTGTCCGCACGCCTCCACTTTCAGCGACCGCCAATTTGACAAAGCGGTTGGATGTATGCTTGTACTCAAAAGCTGTGTTTTGCATACTTGAGTGGCTGAGTGGAGCTGAGTGTGCCCTGCGCCGACTGACTCTATGAAGCACGTGAAGAGACTTAGAAAACCAGCTTCGATGAAATGTTCATTCATAAAAAGGAGTCAATCGCTTATGCGCAGTACATATGCATGTACGTCTGTCTGTATGTAAGTAGGCAAGCAGTTTGATCGGCTGAACGCATAATATGTCTGTATGTATTTTCAATATTTTCCTACTGGCATATCTTTTATGCTTAACTGTTAGTGTTTATTGCTGGTTGCCAGCGTAAATCGTGCAATGAATTGCAAACTAGCTGCACTACTGGTTAAAGAATCTCAATGACTTTATCAGCCGTTTACATTCAAAATTTTATGAATTGATTTCCTTTTTGTTTTTTTTTTTCGATTTACTAGTTTCACTTTCAAATACGTATTTGCTACCAAATCGTCTGCCACAAGTAAAAAGTAAACAGCTATTATCAGGCATTTAGATAGGAAGTGATAATAAATATTTTTCGTCTTCTTCCGGTGGAAGTGGCGTTCCAAAAATAAAAAAATACGTAAAGAGTGAAGCGGGGATATATGGCACCTTTATTAGCTTCAATTGTCAAATGCAATCCAAAGATAATCGACTAGGTTAATAATTAGCAGCGAATAGGCTCTCAGAAACGTCAAAAAAGATGAGGTATTCTGGGGTAACTCACGGTGTTCTGCTCAAATCGTCCTATTGAGCAGGTCTTATTTTGCTGGGAGATTGCGATATCATGACCTATGCGTCTAATAATAATACTAAGAAATATTTCCCTAATGATTACCACAACGGTTATTCTGGTACTTAGGGAATTGATTGGCGTTTTCTGCTTGTCGAAACTTGTTTTTTTAAGCAAAGATTTTGCACAGATTTTGGTGTACGCCGTACCTCAGCCTATCGTCTACTTTAATGTTTACGATACAGAGTGGGAAAGTTTGACTTAGCGCCGAATGCGCTTCGACGTTATGCTCAACTTCCCGAAGGCAAGAGATACATCCATCTTCAACACCTGCCATGGATGGTGTTGGTTTAAATGAGATTGGGTTGGGTGTTTGCTTGATCCGAAAGGTTGAAATCAGATCGCAGTTTACGTATAAGCTTTATACTAGCTTATGACTAGCCTCTAGTTACCTGGCTCGACTGCAATTCGCGGCTCAAGCTGCTCTTCAATAGAAACACAGCAGAACACACCAAGAAAAGCCATTGCAAGTCCAATTATGGTGATTATCTTATTGGAGATAGCCCTAATGGCTGTTTGTCTGCCTGAATAAGACAATCAAGATAGATAGATAACTAAGAAAGTGCTTTTAAACGCTTGTAATTGCAATATAAAATACAGTGTTGGGTCCATAAACACTCTCACCTTTACTGCCTTTCAACCTTCACCTATCCGTACATATCTGGGATCTTGGTGAGGAAGCTCATTTGTCCAGGTTCTAACTTTATATCTCCAGCCAAAGCAGTGCTATTTCAGTAACAAAGTCTGATATTTGTAGCTGCAATTCTCTCGAGACTGCTGCTGCTGGTATGAAAATATCGAGCGGAGTCCTTCCTAGAGGCGTCTTTAGAGCCTCGGAATAATAGGTTTCCATTGATTCTGTAACGCAGAGTGAAATCAACATTTGGAGTTTATTTGAACGACAGTTGATTGTTGGTTGTATACGGACGGATCCTTAATTTTGTGATCGCGAAAGTGGGCGAAAATAAAGGCTAATTCCTGTGACAAGAGGGTCGGTATGATGTTTGAACTTATGAGGAACCCTCGATAACTAATAGGATTTTTGGAGTCTGGGTTTTCATTGAATCAAAATTTAAAAGCAGAACTACGATATTTATATATTCTTAACGGCCATTTCAGCGGTCCAGTTATGAACTTTCTTATCTACCAGCGCAATAAGTTGTTTTATCGTATAGATAAACAGATCTACAAAAAATAGAAAATCCGCTTTAATCTCGAGATCATTTGCAGGTAACAGAATGTCACGATATAGAACATAAATAAATATATTTTAGTCGCCCTCATTTGTTGAGGCGAGGTTCTATGTCTTCAATGACTTCAAAAAGTCCAAATGTTCAAAATGTAAAAAGCTAACAATATCCAATAGATGGCAGTAGTTGTTGCGCTAATCAATTATGTTTTGTGCATCTGGCAGCGGAGCAGCAAATGCAAAATCAACGCACTGTGTACGCAATGTCTTTGTTCATCGGCAGTGCTGGGTATTGTGACTTTTGCTATCGCAAGTGATACCCACTACCAGTGTTGCCATAGAAAAATTTTGTTTCCTACCATAACCAAACAGAACCTACCAAACATAGTCTTGAGTTTTTAATATTTTTTTCACGTCCGCGAAAAAAGACATGTAAAAAAAACTTCGGCGGAGAAGGACGCATTAACCCCTTTGACGGCGAAGAAATACACATAAACCTATTTTCGCATTCAACTGTGTTTGTAGTGTAATAGTACACGAATTCCCCAAACAGTTTTTTCGGAATGATGTTGAATCCATGTTTACGCGGTTTTCTTTGGCGAAGTTTTTTCAAGCGTCTTTTTTCGTATTTTTTCACGCGTCCATTTTCGCCGTCAAAACACCCGCACATCTTTATTCGTGTCTAGTGACGATATTATTATTATTTTTATTATTGCAAGACAATCTTTCTCCAAGGTGTATCAATCTACGATTCATGCTTCGTAGGCAGGCACATAGACTATACTCTGGGGTTTCCTCCACCAGGCCACAAAACCTACAGTCCGTCTCTACAAAAATACCCATTTAATTCCAGTGGTACGTTAACTTGCAGTATGCTGTCAGGTAACCAGTAAAAGTTCTAAGTTCAAGGTTTGGTTCAAGAGTTCAAAAACCTTCATGTCGTTTTAAAAGAGTCTAAGGCCTTTCAAACTGCTTGAATATCAGATATACAATTTATTCTGGCCTCATTTGCCTTCTACGATGACATTCGCGAACATAGACTTCGATTCCGAAGACCCTCGCCTGGAATATGGTTGCGTACGAGCCCATTGGCTGACTTTTTTTGGAATTTTGGTCTGAGTACACCATAAAATATATATGGATGTTCATATTGTATATTGGCAGTAATAAAGGTATATGTTTTTACTTAGGAATCAGGAATATATACATGTTTGCGACTGCCGTTATATGAATGCACCGATGAAATATTCATGTAAAAAAGGTGGTTAAAACGTTTGGAGATACATATTTTCTATTTTTCGCAAATAACTGTTACTCATTTTCATGGAACCTATCAAAATCCAATCAAGCCTACCAACCTACCAAATGGAAAAAACCTACCAGTTTTTGTAGGAAATGCTCGTGTGTGGCAACACTACCCACTACCCACCATACAACCGCAATCAACCAGAGAGACGAACAAACTGACGTTTTAATTATGCCACTGTGTTTTGTTGCTTTTGTTAATTTTATAACTTACACATCAACTGTATGTAGTTACTCATATATTTATGTATGTATGTACGAGTATGAACTTTGATTGCGTCGGTGGTAACGCTGCAGAAAATGTGTGTTGGCGGCGGAACTCGTCGATGATGTGGTACATCCGGCGTAATGTTGGTCTTTTGTTTTTGTTTTATTAAAGCTTTATTAATACCTTATAATGGGTGGCATAAAAGGGGTACGTTTGCAGCGTGATATTAGAATTGGTTTTTACTTTTAAAATGAGATTAATACCCTGTGTTGAAGCTTTTGCCTCAGGATGCCAGCGCCTATAAAGAGTGCTCAGGACTTTGAAGCGCACCCCAATGGTCTTTACTCTTCACGATATGTGGATTCGAGTTGTCCGTTAGGGGTGTTGTTTAAGCCGTATTTGCAATAAGTTTCTGCCCGGAAAGCAAAGAACGAACTTCAGAGCCCAGCTATCTGAGGGATCTAAAAGGGCTATTTTCCCTCTTTCGGCTGCTGATAAACTAACCACCTCGGCGTAGTTTGGCCCCCCTGCAATCTTATCGTCTGGAACAGTCGCCGTTCGCAATCATTTGATTTGAATTAAGACTACGATGAGTTGTATGATTAAAAAGGATTACGAACAAGAATAAGAGGAAGAGGAAGACTAGGATTAAAATTTAAATTTAAGTTAAATTATCTAAGATTAAGATTAAGACAGAGATTAAAATAAAGTGTAAGATAAAGATTAAGACTACTATTAAGATAAAGATAAAAGTTAAAATTGGGCTTAAGATTAAGATAAAGATTTTGTTTAAGATTTAGTTTATTATTAAGAGTTCGGTCAAGATTAAGACTCAGGTTTAGATTAACTTAATCATTAAGATTATGATTAATATTTAGATCACGATTAAGAATATGATTAAGAGTATGATAAAGATTAATATTAAGATTTAGAATAAGATGAGGGAAAGGATTAGGATTAAAAAGAAATTTAATATTAAGATTAGGACTAAGAACAAGATAACGATTAAGTGTCAGATTACGATTGAGATTAAGACTAAAATTAGGATTATGATTTAGATTAAGATTACGATTAAGATTAATATAAAGATTTAGATCAATACCAAGATTAAAACTATGACTTTGATTAACTTAAGTTTAAAATTAAGACACAAATTAATATTTAGATTAAGATTAAGATTAAAATTAGGATTAAGATTAGGACTAAAAGCTTAAACAGATGGCAACGTTGATCCGGATTAACACGGACTTAATCCGGATCCACTGCAGTTAATTCCCGAGTTGATCCCGATCAAGGCTGCCGCCTGTTTATTCTTTAAGATTAAGAATATAATTGTTCATTATTATGCATACAAATTTTTACACAACACGGTAAGCTTTAGGGGTAATAGGAAGTAGAATTTTCACTTCGGCCGCGCATGGGATCCACACACAATTTTTTTTAGAAAAATAATTTTTCCTCTGCTATGTTTCCCGGACGTCATGCTACGGCTGCCTTAATTAAAGCTTAAAAAACTTAGGTAGATACATAGGACTGTATTAAACACCCTTTATATTAATAGGCAAATATATGAGTATTTTACTGCTCATTTAAGAGCAAAGCCGTTTGCTTCTTTCAGGTACCTAATTGTTCTTGTTGCAGACCGTTGGCGATTTTACATAAAAAAAACTTTATTAATGAAACTCTGCTCATAAATGGCAATTAACAGTTATTTAAGCCCGTATTTACATGCATGCAAATTATTGTATGTACACATACATACATACATCTGTATTCATACATACATATGTACATGCATAAGTGGTATTAATAGTTCTCGCATGCACCATGGAATAACGTACCTACAATCGATTGCTTATGTGGGTGGTGCACTTGTGTGTGCGCTTGCCAACAATGCATCCACATATGTAATATTTATTTAAAACTTTTTCATGCAAAATATGTGCATATGTTTTCTTTCAAATATTCACTCATTCATTAATTTTTTAAATCACTCATTCATAGTCGCGTTGACAGAACCAGCCACAGCAGCTACTACTTACATATAATAAATGTGCACAATGGTAAGCACAATTACATTTGGCGGCACTTTTGTGACATATTTTGATTTGTGGTAAATGACAGTCATTTGATGGATATAAATTTTTAACATACCTTTTGTTACGCTGCATTTGACCATATTTGTTGACGTTGACCACATTTTCACATGTGCATGCATTATGGTCAATAAATGGCTGGACAACTTTAAAGTAGGACTCGCAAGATTAAATTTTTCTTTCACAAGAAAGTGCAAACATATACAGCCTTGGCCAGAAGTATTAGGCGCCCTAATAAAACATAATTTTTTTAATTTTTTGTTTGTTTATTTAATGCTGAATATATTTTTTATAAAAGCCTGGCCACTATTTAACACTTTACCAAAAATTTCCAGCTTTTTATTCCGAATCTTTGGAAATATATGTATTAGGTATGAAGTTTTCTAGCCCATTTTTAGTATACATAGTAATATTCAGCAGTTACTAAAAAAACCCGTTGATTTTTGGTGATTTTTTTCGTTGACGGGATTGTACATTTTCTTCCAAATAAAAAAAACTTTGAACATACTTTTTATGGACTTTATACTTTCGATGCCGCTCAAAACGTCTTCTTTCGTTAAAACGAGCCAACCAAAGGCAAGAGAGGATTCGGGGATAGAACACCTGTCACGCATAACATCTGAGTCTGATACGAAGTTCGAGCAAAAAACTCAGCGAAAATATTAGCAGCTTCCTCAGGAGTATTGGCATGCCTGTTGCTATAAAAAAAAATTAAGTTATTCCACAATAAGTTTTCACTGAAAACGGCCTCGAGCTCATAAAAATTGTTGAATATAATTGTTATAAAGGCCATAAAAATAACAAAAACAAATAAATTAGATTTAAAATTTTTGAGGTGTTTGAGCTCTTTCGTGTACCATGGTAACTTATATGCCCGCCTAGGGAACATGGATGCATAGTAGGCATTGCCCAAATTAGCAAACAAACCAGTCCAATTTTCGCTTTCTAGCAAAGAATTGAAATGGTCGAAATTGTAGCTTTCTTCTGCTTATTTGGCACTACAACCGTTTACCGGTTTGGGCCGAGACCAAAAATCTTCGCCACGTTCCTCTTTCTTCTGCGGATTTGGGCCAGTTGTTCATCCCAAGTGCGGACAGGTCCTTCTGCACTTGGTCCTTCCGTTGTGTTCGTGGGCGCCCTTGCTTTCGTTGTCCATCCATGGGTGCGGACTCGTTGTTATCAATCGTTTATAATCTCAAAACAGAAAACTCCAAAACTGAGTGAATAGAGTTGCTCACGTTTTCTCTGTCAATCGCTTGTTTGTTTTTTACTCATAGTTACTCTGTATACTAGGCTTTATTCCTTAGATAATAAGGAACAGTTGCTGAAAATTTCGAAGCAATCTGCTTATTACTAAATTTTAATCCTACTGCAAGTAATAAAATGTCGTACATGCACTCGGTTTTGATTGCCAGTGTAGACTGTAGTTGAAATTTTGACACCCGTTTTCTAGTGGAGCAGAAAAAAATTTATAGTATTCAAGAATTAATGGAAGGGTAATAGTGATGGGCATTTGCCTTGTGGAGATAGATTTTCAAATATTTTTTCGAAACTTTAGGCATTCGGTTTTGACTGACTGGATCGGTTTCCATTGAAAAAACACGAAATGGGCATACAGTGATTTTGGCGGGCTAAATCTCAGGCCTAAAGCAGGGATCACACGATGTCTACATTTTTACAGATTTGAACATTTTGGCAGTCACAGAGTGGTGCTCTTTAGAAATGTGAGTTCAGCTCAATAAAAGAATTTCCAAACAACACTACTTTGTAACTGCCAAAATGTACAAATCTGTACAAATGTACCAATCGTGTGACACTGCCTTAAGAAGTTTATCGAACAAATTTTCATGAACACCAAATTTAAAGTTAACCCTTTTTAAAGTGCTGATTTGGACATCCTTCTTAACCAGATTGAAGCATTTCAAAAGATATTTACTGATTCCAGAGTGCTCTTCCACGAAGCCACTTTATTTGTGCAGCAACAGGAACTTTAAGTTCGATGTTGTTGTTGGATCCGATAAAATGCAAATTATTTTTTCTGTTACATTCAGGATTTGTAACTGCTGGGCTAATAGTTGCTGGATTGTTGGCACTCCCTAACTCAGCTATGTTGCACTCACATGAAGTTGTATTAGAAGATATGTTAGACAGCCCATTAGCTACATCAAGCGCTGTCCTTTTAGCAGACGTTTGGGTGAGTGAGTTAGAGGAGGCATTAGACACATTAACACTAGGCGCGGCGACCAGGTCTAAAATCACACTTTCGCCTTTCTCACAAAACGCAATAAGACCTTATATGTATATCAGTATCGCCTTCCTTGTAGCTTAGGCAGAGCACACTTTAATTGTAATCCTTTCTAATTTAGACGAAGCTTGGCCGGTGCTCAAAGCTATTTAATATGTATACAGATTTATTTATAGAATTATCATCAGCTTTAAAACTATTGCTATGGGGTACCAATACCACGAGTTATGGTTTTATATTTGCGATCCTGGAATCTTCGCCAGCACGGAAGTTATACTTACGTATGAAAAACATAGATTTCGTGGAACCTACTACAGTTTGAATAAAGGTGGTAGACAGTGATAAAGGATGCATATAAAAACTGTATCTATTCCAAGAAATTTCGGTAGACCATCGAAAACAAACACCTCTTAATGCCAATACAAATAATTGCGCGCACTTGTCAGAAATTACACCAAACAAATTTCAATGAAGTTTATTTTTCACAACGAATTGTGAGTTTTGTAACTTGAGGACGATCGTGGTTGTGAATAACTTGAGTGTTTACAAATACGCTATTTATGTATGAATATATGTACATAGTCATGCATGTATACATTAGGATGCCTCACCAAAAAAAAAATTGGTTTTTCCACCGGAATTGTGAACTTTAGTATATC
>NW_023460294.1:23740-39170 GCF_013731165.1 Rhagoletis pomonella | reverse complement strand
ACCATATCATAGGTAAATTCTATGTCAAACACATTTTTAATTATAACCGTCCCCTTCTTCAATTTTATTTACAAAAATTAATAAAATATGAAGTACTATTTGTTATATTTATATCACTGTGCCTGTTATTTCTAACTGGTATAGTTTGTTTTACTGGGCGATTGGTACTCATTTGTACCACATAACATCCCGGATGGTACAATGGTGTACCACCACCCCCCGAGCCACCCTTTCACTGTTTCTCAGATTTTAATTCAGCGATAATTTATATATTACTTAAATAACCGACTCCAATCAAAAATTTTATTTTAGCATTGCTATTCGAAAGCTGGGTCGAAAGGGTTAACTAAAAAATCACGGGATAGGTTTCAGTCAACTTTTACCTTGCATATTGGTAATTCCGTGGCAAATCGACCAACGGTTGGACAACATTTTTCTTTCAACCTGTAATGAAGTTCCACGAACAGAAAAAAATGTTTGCAAAAGTTATGCGAAATTCAAAATTTCACTATTTTTCCAGTTTTTCATGTTAATTTTTTGAGTATCTCAAAAACTTGTATTGCTACAAAAAACATCTTGGCTCGTATTAAAGAGGATACTAGGGGCTACAAAATATATGTATTAAAAAAATATATTGAAAAAAATCAAAAAATTGCTAAGTTTTTAAAATTGAATAAGTTAAAAACTTATATTTTTTTGGTAAATTTTTTTGCATGGTACCTCTGCATGTTTTAAAAGATTCTGAAATGTTTTTTGTTTATTAACAGATATGAATTTTTGAGGTTTGGTCCAAGTTATAGACCAGTGTGCTACTTGAGGTGTTATTCATAGTTTTGAAATATATTTCATGAAAGCAAAAAATAAATATAGTTGACATCACTTCTTTTCTTAAACACCTAGGATATCACTGACCATTATAAAGGACCCTGAATGACGGAAAACTTCAAAGCTTTACAAATTTGTTGATGTGATTTTTGAAATAAACGATGCAAAATTAGCCGGTATACATATTTTAAAATTTTTAGAATCAGTGGTTGAAATTTTATACTCAAAATGTTAAGAGAGCTTTAGTTTAAAAGCGTGATACTAAATTCCTTTCACCGTTTATTATTTATTTGTTGTCTTTCACGAAGTTCTTAAAATAAATCTGAATACTGAAGTATATTTACGAATATCACGTTTTATTATGTGCTTAAATTTTATTTCTTAATTTTAGTAAGTATTTCTTAACTGCATTCACTCGAATTCCGGGCTTTACTAATACTTTTAATAAATTGTCATATTAATTTCTTATAAAATTTACCTTTAGGCTTTAGCATCTTAAGCATACATCGAAAATTTGATTAAGAGATTCAATGTGAAATAATTGGAGAAACTACTAACCGATTTGCTGAGCAACCGAGACGTCTGCTTTTTAAATAATTTTTGTAAAACAAATCGGCAAGTACATACCGCTCTCCGCATTCCAGAAACATGAATGTGTAAAAATTAAAATTCTGGGAAATCAATTTTGATTTTTTTACGAGACTTAACTCTTCTCCTTCTTATTTGGCGCTGTAACGGCCTAAGCGAATTTGGCCGAGTTCTGCAAAGCACGCCAGTCGTTTCTCTTCTGTGCCAACTGACGCCAAGTGAAGCTAAGTCATTATCCACCTGATCTTTCCATCGCAGTGGGGGCCTCCCTCTTCCTCTGCTACCACCAGCGGGTTCCGAGTTGAATACTTTCAGACCTGGAGCGTCGGTGTCCATTCGAACGACATGACCAAGCCAGCGGAGCCGCTGTATTCTAATTCTTTCTCTTGAACACTCCAAGAGCCGGCTCATCGGATGTTGTCATTGTCCATGCTTCTGCGCCATATACCAGCGCGGGCATGATGAGTGACTTATAGAGTGTGGTTTTCGTACGTCGAGAGAGGACTTTACTCCTGAATTGCCTGCTCAGTCCAAAGTAGTACTTGTTGGCAAGAGTGATTCTGCGTTGGATTTCCATGCTGACATTATTATCGGTGTTAATGCTGGTTCCCAAGTAAACGAAATTCTCTACCTTCTCGAAATTGTAACTGTCAACAGTGACGTGGGTGCCAAGGCGCGAATGTGCTGACTGTTAGTTTGATGACAGGAGATACTTCGTCTTGTCCTCGTTTACCGCCAAACCCATTCGCTCTGCTTCCTTATCCAACTTGGAGAATTCAGAACAGACTTCGCGGTTTTTGATACCGATGATATCGATGTCATCGGCATAAGCCAGCAATTGCACGCTGTTGCAGTAAATTGTTCCTGAGCGGTTCAGTTCTGCAGCCCTTATTATCTTCTCCAACATCAGATTAAAGAAGTCACATGAAAGGGAGTCACCCTGTCTGAATCCCCGTTTGTTGGCGAACGGCTCAGAGAGGTCTTTCCCAATTCTGACGGAGCTGGTGGTATTGCTCAACGTCATATCACACACTTGTGTGTGTTTTGTCATATGAGTTTTGAGGGGATGCTAGTTTCAGACATAGAGGCGTATAGGCAACTCCTTTTAGTGCTGTCTCAAGCGCCTTTGAAGTCGACAAATAGGTGGTGAGTGTCGCTCCTTTTCTCGCTGGTCTTTTCCAAGATTTGGCGTATTGTGAATACCTGGTCTATGGTGGATTTTCCAGGTCTAAAGCCACACTGATAAGGCCCAATCAGTTCATTGACAGTGGACTTCAGTCTTGCACACAATACGCTCGATAAAACTTTGTAACCTATGCCTAGAACGCGGATCCCGCGGTAGTTGGCGCGAATGGCGGGGTCACCTTTCTTGGGGATTGGGCATAGTACACATAGCACTCCAGTCGTCGGGCATGCGTTCATCTGACCATATTCTGACCAAGAGTTGTTGCATGCACTTTATCAACTCCTTTTCGCCGTACTTGAATAGCTCAGCTGGTAGGCTGTCAGCTCCAGCAGCTTTGTTGTTTTTCAGCCGCGTTATTGCTATTCGTACCTCGTCATGGTCAGGCGGAGGAACATCGACTGGGGGCTCGGGTTCTTCTTCTCCACAACTTTCCGTGCTGCTATCATTCAGTAGCGTGGAAAAGTGTTCCCTCCATAATTTAGGTACGTTCTGAACATCGGTAAATAGGTCGCCATTGTTCTTCTTACAGGAGTACCTTCTGTAAGTCGCCTAACTCCCTGGTAAAATTTTCGGACATTTTTCCTGTCGGCCAGCATTTCAAGCTCTTTGCAGTCACGTATTTCGGCCTCTCTCTTCTTATTGCGGCAAATACGTTTTCCTTCCCTCTTCAGATCCCTATAGCGGTTCCACATTGCGCGCGTTACGCCCGATCGCAGCGTGGCCCTGTAGGCGGCATCTTTTTTCTCTGCAGCTTCCTGACACTCCTCATCGTACCAGTTGTTCTTTCGGGCTCGCTGAGATCCTACTACTTCTTCGGCGGCGGTACTTAATTAGCGGAAAATATGGTTCCACTGCTCGCATATGTCGGTTTGTTGAAGAATGCTCTCTGAGAGCAGGTGTGAGAGTCGAGTAGCGAAAGCACTGGCTTTCTGTTGTGAATGCAGCTTTTGGCTTGGGCGCACATTTTTTGCTGCACAGAGGCGGGTGCGTATCTTGGCTGCAACAAGATAGTGGTCTGAGTCGATGATTGGGACTCGAAGTGTGCGTACGTCTACAACACTGGAAGCGTGAATTCCATCTATCACAATATGACCGATTTGGTTTCTCGTTTTTCGATCCGGAGACAGCCACGTAGCTTGATGGGTATATTTATGCTTGAACCTAGTACTACATACTACCATATTTGGGCCCCGGCGAAGTCGATCAGCCTCAATCCGTTGTCGGACGTTTCGTCGTGGAGGCTGAATTTTCCGACGGTGGTTCCAAAGATCCCCTCCTTTCCCACCCTGGCATTGAAGTCGCCAAGCATGATTTTTTCATCAATACGGTGGCAGCGCTCTTACGTGCGCCCCAAGCGCTCATAAAAGAGATCCTTGGATGCCTCATCCTTCTCTTCTATTGGGGAATGGGCGCAGATGAGCGAGATATTGAAGAATCTCGCTTTGATGCGGAAAAAAAAAAAACAAGTCAAAACAAGTAAGAAAGTCTAAGTTCGGGCGGAGCCGAACATTAAATACCCGGCGCAATTATTAAATATATGATTTCCACCTTTCCGAAAGCTACCGCTACATGATAAGCCGGCGTGTATAAATTTTAAGTAAACTAGCGTCCTTAAATTTCAAAATATTGAAATTTCAAGCATTTCTGAAATTTACCGTTATATGAAAAGCGGCCGTAATTTTAGTCCGATTTCAACAATTTTCAATGGTTTACTTTTATGTGGCAAGCACAATAACCATACCGAGTTTGGTACAAATTGCTAGAACGGTTAGCGAGATACATATACGTGATCACAAGTGGGCGGTGCTACGCCCATTTTCCAAAATTTTGTCATAAACGTATTTCTCGGTAAAGAATTGTTGCAATCATCAATTTTGAATAAATTAGCTTCAATATTTACTGATTTATCGAAGATTTTGTATTTCTCGAAATTACCGTTATATGGGATGTGGGCGTGGTTATTGTCCGATTTTAGAAATTTTCAGCCAGTTGGTATGCTGTACCAGGACCAACAACTGTGCCAAGTTTGGAAGAAATTGGTGTAGCGGTTACCAAGATATACACATGTAACCATAAGTGGGCGTGGCTACGCCCATTTGCCAAAATTTTGTAATATTTTTATTTTTCGTCTAAAACTCATTGCAAATATCAATTTTGAGTGAATTATCTTCAGTAGTTACTAAAATATCGCAGTTTTCGTTTTTCTAAAAATTACCGTTATATGGGAGGTAGGCGTGGTTATTGTCCGATTTTTAAAATTTTCAGCCATTTGGTATGCTGTGCAAAGGCCAACAACTGTGCCAAGTTTGGAAGAAATTGGTGTAGCGGTTACCAAGATATACACATGTAACCATAAGTGGGCGTGGCTACGCCCATTTTCCAAAAATTTATAATATTCATGTTTTCCGTCTGAAACTCATTGTAAGTATCAATTTTGAGTGAATTATCTTCAGTAGTTACTAAAATATCGCAGTTTTCGTATTTCTTAAAATTAACGTTATATGGGAGGTAGGCGTGGTTATTATCCGATTTCGCCCATTTTCAATACCATCCGTCCCACGCCCAAAAGAAGTTCACGTACCAAGTTTCGTTAAGATATCTCAATTTTTACTCGAGTTATCGTGTGCACAGACGGACGGACGGACGGACGGACGGACGGACGGACGGACAGACAGTCACCGCTTAATCGATTTCTCTTTTCATTCTGATCATTTATGTATACATTTGTCTATATCTATCTCGATTCGTTTTGCCTGTTACAAACAACCGTTATGTGAACAAAGTTATAATACCCTTGTGCACAAGTGCGCTCGGGTATAACAAGTCGGGCGGAGCCGAACATTAAATACCCGGCGCAAGTATTAAATATATGTTTTTCACCTTTCCGAAGGCTACCGCTACATGGTAAGACGGGGTGTATAAATTTTGAGTGAATTAGCGTCCTTAAATTTCGAGTTATTGAAATTTCAAGCATTTCTGAAATTTACCGTTATATGAAAAGCGCCGTAATTTTGGCCCGATTTCAATAATTTTCAACATTTTGCTTTTATGTGGCAAGCACAATAACCATACCGAATTCGGTATAAATTGGTACAACGGTTACCGAAATACATATATGTGATCATAAGTGGGCGGTGCCACGCCCATTTTCCAAAATTTTATCACAAACTTATTTCCTGGTAAAGAACTGCTGCAACCATCAATTTTGAATAAATATTAATTATTATTATTAAATATATTAATATTTACAGATTTATCGAAGTTTTTGTATTTCTGGAAATTACTGTTATATGGGAAGTGGGCGTGGGCGAAAACCTACATACCAAATTTCGTTGAGATATCTCAATTTTTGCTCGCGTTATCGTGTACACGTACGGACGGGCAGACGGACGGACAGACAGACATGGCTTAATCGATTTCTCTATTCATTCTGAGCATTTATGTATACATTTGTCTATATCTATCTCGATTCGTTTTGGCTGTTACAAACAACCGTTATGTGAACAAAATTAATATACCCTTGTGCACAACTGCGCTCGGGTATAAAAAGCATGCTGAAAGCATACAACTCATTTATTTAAAACTAGCCGGCCGCGGTTGTGCGAGGCTTCGCCACGCGCTGAATGTATCATTCAATGTGTTAACTGCACCACGTTCTTTTTTTACTTCAGATTTTTCTTTACATTCATTGGACTTATGCCCCAACTGGTTACACTTAAAGCATTTTATGTTTGTAACCCTACACGTCTTCGCTAAATGTGAGGTACTCCCACATTTAAAACAGGCTTTGTCCTGTGTTTTGGTTTCACCTATTTTTGTATTCGTGTGACTATACTCGTTCGTTTTTGTAAATTGTGGTCTACCCTCTTTTACTTTTTCATATACCTTTATTTGCAACTTCAATTCATTTATGGTTTTTGCTTGATAAAGTATAGCCTTATTATTTTTATAATCATCGATACCATCAATAAAATATTCTATTAGGCTTGCTTCATCCACTTTAATTTTCCTGCCTATATCCATTAATGCATACAAATACTCGATAAGGGTTTCTTTTGGATATTTTCTACGTTTCTGCAACATTTTGTGAATATCCGCCGCAGACACCTTCGCCCCAAACTCTTCAATTAAAACTTCCTTCAATTTTTCCCAATTTACTGCACAAGTCTGGCTTCTTACAAATAGCTTAGCTGCACCTGAAAGAAGCTGTTTTGCATATACAAATTTTTGAAGATCAGACCAACGCAATATATCCGCAATTCATTTCAAATTCTGTTAACCACTGTTCAATATCCTCCTTATTTGTACCAGTAAATCGAGCTATACTATCACCTAAATCTTTTAATGTAAAACCAGGGCGATGTTGGCACGGCAAGTGAGACACCCCTGGACGCATATTTAAGGCATTTACTTCTTCATAAAGTGATTCCACAGATTCTTCATCTTCTTCCTGACCTACAGAATGCCCGAAATATACAAGCAATCTGTCCTGTAATTCTTTTTTCCGTCCACTTGTCGACAACTCAAACTCCCTTAATTTTTCTTTTAAAGTATCAACTGTCAAACCAAGTATAGTCGCTGTGTCCATTTTAATATTGAATATAAATTAATAAAATAATGTGATTAAATAATGTGTTAAAAGTACAATGTTTAACTTAACTAAATTAAGAATAATAATTAATTGTTCGTTTTTGGAAAATAACTAGTTTTTTTCTTATGTAATTCTATGCGTTAAATTCTCGCAAAATTTAAATCTTAAATCCGCAACATTTATCAAAGTTTGTTTTACTTTTTAGTTACTTTACTGACCCAACTAATACAATAAACTTTATTTTAACATAGGATTAGTTTAGATTACATAAAATTTAGATATCTGAAATTCTGCTTCATGGTGCTCAATCCCACGATGCTTAACTGGTGATATTTCTGCTCCTGTTCTGGCCAGCTTAGTAACGGCCTTTTTAGTTTTGCAGTTTGGTTTTATGTTTTGAATATCTATTTGTATTATTTAATCTTCTTTTGCTTTATTACAAGTGTTGGCATTTTCTTTTCGAAATTTGACTCGCTTTTAGTTAATTTTTCTCAACTCAAACAACTTGCTCGTTCTTTTGTATTCTTGTTCACTTATACGAATTCGTTTTAGTTCACTTTCGTTATTTCTTTGTTTGGGTTTTTGTTCACCTGCTTGTTATTTCCTATTCTCTCAATTGCTTTTGCGTTTTCGCTCACTCGCTGGTTATTTTAATGTCTCTCACTTTGTTTGGGTTTTAGTTCGCCTGCTTGTTATTTCCTATTCTCTCAATTGCTTTTGCGTTTTCGCTCACTCGCTGGTTATTTTAATGTCTCTCACTTTGTTTGGGTTTTAGTTCGCCTGCTTGTTATTTCCTATTCTCTCAATTGCTTTTGCGTTTTCGCTCACTCGCTGGTTATTTTAATGTCTCTCACTTTGTTTGGGTTTTAGTTCGCCTGCTTGTTATTTCCTATTCTCTCAATTGCTTTTGCGTTTTCGCTCACTCGCTGGTTATTTTAATGTCTCTCACTTTGTTTGGGTTTTAGTTCGCCTGCTTGTTATTTCCTATTCTCTCAGTTGCTTTTGCGTTTTCGCTCACTTGATGGCTGGTTACACACACAGCTTCAAATTTTAAATATTTGCTTTTGTGTTATTTTTCACTACACACTTGCTTCTGTCAAACAGTTTGCCACAAGTAGCTTTTTTTCCGCTGTTGATTTACTTTGTTTTCACTTGTATAGATTCGCCTTGACTGCTGCTTTATTTTAAGGCGAATTCAAAATGTCGTACAAATTCGCCTTGCTTTATTCTCTGCTTTCTGCTCTAGTACTTTACTCGTTGGTTTCGCTTCTCTCATTTTTCTCTATACCTATACTCTCTGTTCTCCAATTCAAATTAATTCTAATAAGAATTCATAACTGCCTTTCGAGGTTTGCATTGGAGCGCTAGGGCTCCGCTGAACATTTTGTTGTATGCACAATCTTCAGCAAATAATTACTATATATTTCTTATTGTGCAATATTCACTTCACCAACTGTTTTATTACGAGTCAAATCGCACTCTTATTATTCAAAATATGTTATTAACGCCACCGTATTAAATTGTATTTATTTCATGCGGCCCGTCACTTCAGACACCAAATGTAGGATGCCGAATAAAACACTAGTACCTAGTGGCACAAACGACAGTGTTTATTCGTAAAATATTTAATATTTATAAATTAAAGTACTTAGTGGCACAAAAGTTACTTATTTTTAAAAATGATATTTAGCGATATCTTCTAAGCTGTACATTCACTTACTTCTAGAAAGTAACTGTAACTCCGTTATTTCTATTTGTAGAGTTGCATTTTTCAGTAAGTTAGCGTCGTTTAATTCAGGGTCGCATTGGACCCAGAGTCGTATTCTATCCTAGACGTGCATATTTAAGTAAGTAAGTTAAGTTTGTTAATGAGTATGTTTAAGTAAGTCAAGTCTGTGCTCCCACATGCATATGTATGTACATTTACGTATATACATAAAAAATCTTGTCTAAATCCATTCACTAGCGTGGTTAAAATATCTCGCCTTTGCTTTATACTATGTATAGAAGAAAGTAATTTTAAATAGGTGGCAACCCTACTCAAAAAACTTAAAGTTTTTGTACTTGTGAAGGCCATGCACTTTCATTTGGTATCTCATTTTTTTATCCAACGAACGGTGAAGATCTTATAGTTTTTAAACAGGTGGCAACCCTATTCAGAAAAATATTGCATTATTACACATCCAGAGGCAGAGCTGTGTAATGATTGAATCAATTGAGTGTGCATTCTCATTTTTTTCGTTTCAAAAATGTGATTGTTTGATTTAAAAAATTTAACAACCACTCTTGAGATTGGTTAGAAATTGTAAACACAAAAGAGAATGTGAATGCAAACAAAAAACTGCAATCTGTCATTATCATTCAGTACTAATACTATTTGTTGTATCAGGGTTGAGTTTTTTGTACTCAAAATGTGAAACCAGAAGATTGCCATCTTAAAATCTCTTAAAATAAGTAAACAAATAAATATTTTTCTAAGTGTTTGGCCGAGCTTCTCCTCAAACTTGAGGCATGAGTTCTGTTGTTGTGACACAAATTGAGACACCTACATATTTAAAGCTGATTCGGAACGCCAAATGATTTTATAAGAAGAGTTTTCAAGGCAGAAGTGTACTCGAGGGTTTGCCATTGCGTGCCGAAGGACGACTGCTAATTTGGGTTATGATCTGACCAGGGATCTAACCATGGTCCTATGGAGTAGAAGTACACGCTATACATATGTATGTATACATACTCGATTATTTGTTCTCAAAATGCATGAAAACTATAGTACGCTTGCAAACAATTAATGGCATTTTGTGATAAATAGTTTTACAAATGTATTTGCACTTCAAATTTGTGTTTTAATAAAGTACTAATTAAATAAATTATTATTGAAAATTATTATTTTAATAAATAGATATAAAAATGTTTATATTTGGTAACTCTTAGACTTTTCTTTATTTGTAACAAATGACAGATGTAAACAAAATAAAAAATAATTGTAATTTTACAAATTTAAAGCAAACGGGCGTTCTTTACGAAAAAATATAGTTAGGGATCGAATTGCGCATATTTTTTTTACAATACCAAGCGCGTCAAAGAAGTGTTAAACCACTAAATAGCTTTCAAAAATTCGAAACGAGAGTGAAGTACAGTGTTCAATTGTAATCGAAATTGAAGGCAAAATTTGTGCGTGTGTAATTAATGTTTTACTTATTTGAAGAAATGTTGCTCCTTCAAGACCCCCGCTTCCCACTGGTAGTTACATAATACTTGAATAGCTCCTTAATTAACATGTGCTTGTTTTGAGCACGCACGGCCAGTTCAACAGGCATATCTGAATCGATTTCCTTCATCATTCTTAGCTATTTGATGTGCATTTTTATTGTTATGTGTTGCAAACAGACATTTTAGGAACTAAATGGGTTCTAAAATCTCTGTACACAAGCGCACTTATTTTTAACAGTTTCCAGTTTATGTAATATTAATCAAAACAGCTTTTATTTATTTTATGTATTATGTGATTTCTGGAAGCGTCGAATACAAAAAAGGGCTGTGTGTGTTTATGTATTTTGAAATTGTATTGATGATTACTAATAATAATAGAAAGGCGCTTACATATCGATGGCCCTCTGCAATAACGACACAACTCAAAATTTCATACATTCCAGTAGAGCCAATTAAAGAATTTTTGTTCCGTAATTTAGCAATAATATGTCTTGGAACGTAATTATTCTGGATTATTTGCAGTCATACGGTAAGCTTTCAAATTATGTCTTTTTCTTAAACCTGAAATTTTGAATTGTGCCGTTATTGCAGAGGACGATCGACATATGTTAGTGTTTGGCCGAGCTACTCCTCCGATTGTGGCATGCGCCTTGATGTTGTCGCAAAAAGGGGACGGACCTACAGTTTTACGCCGACTCCTGCCGGGGCCGACTACTATTACAAAAAACATTTTCTTTTTTTTATGTTGGCTGGAACTGCGCTCGAACCCTCACCCTGCGGAATGGTAGTGCGCACTTCTAACCACTAGATCACAGCGATCGCCTAATTAATTTTAATCATTAATGGCGATTAACCATTTATTCGTTAATTTTTAATCATTCATAGACTAACATTTTGTCGACAATACTCGCAAATTTTCACAAAAGAGAAAAGTGATTTTCCTCAAAACTTTTGAATGACGTCTTGACTGAACTTACTAATTCGGAATTTCTACTATTACTTATAGAGTAGGCTATTCATAAAGTCTGGGTAATGAAATTAAAAGTTTTCTATTATATGTTCCATATATATTAGGACACTTTTATTGTTTAATTTATTTTTTGCAGATAAACTTTTTCCAAAAAGTGAGGATGTCAAAATTTTAATAGATATCGGATGTACGGCGACTTTCTAAAAAGATCTCTTAATCTCTTTCATGAAAATTATTCCAAACGAAAACTTGAAATTGATAAAAAATCTTAACTAAATGTAACTAATTTATATTAGAAGTTTTAAGTTTATCCCACTGTAAGTGTGCTATGTGTTTCCATGATACAAAAAATCACCGACAATCAAGCATATTGTAAAATTTCATGCTACCATACGCAGTATCTAAAATACTTCAAATTTTATTGTTAATTTTTCGTTTGTTTAAAAACATTTTATTCTTAGAATCGAAATTTTACCAAGCAAAATGTCTTTTGTTTTTTAAATAAATGAGGCTAATGCTCAATAAGTTGATAATTGTTGTTCCCATTTGCATACTTTACACCATGGTGTAATAATAACATGGTGTTGTCAGTAACTTAACCTCACTTTTTCGGCAGGTCTATTCCGGTCACGCATTTTAAAGTACTAGAAAAGGTACTAATTATTTACTACCTTTAATCCGTTGTTGCATACTATTTCAAATTAAATGTAGAAAAATGTATAATTACAGGCTTATAAGCCTGAATATATGTTTGTATCGGCAGCTCCACACAGCTTGGACATATATTGTAACTTTAAAGAAGTAAAAGCTGTAAATTAGGGCAATTTCGTATAAGACTGTAAATGATTTTCTAAATAGATTAAAACACATACATAAATATCGATAATATAAGCGAATTCCTAATTTAACCATGCAGCCACTCTATTCTAGTGTATCAGTAGTTCATTTGGCTCAATATTATGACAATGCAGCAAAAGTTATTTAATATAAAAAAGCGCCTTTCCATACGATTTTTGTGTACGTTTTTTTCTATTGATAACCACGATATCTTTTATTTTTCTACTTTTTGAGGACAAAAATTATACAAATCCAGCAATTTTAAATATTAATATTGTTCTGAAAACACCAAGTTCCTTAAAAATCGCGATAAAACGAATTACTAAAATGGAGTATTTTAGATACTATTTCCCAACGAATAGTAGTATAAAAATTGAGATCGGCAGCACTGAAAATAAGCATGCCGATCTTGTCAAAATCACAACAAACACGTCGCTACTGACAACACCTTGTTATTATTCCACCATGCTTTACACCAACTCCAATATTGAACAGTGAAATTTATTTTAATTTTACCCAAATAAACAACGATATAGTTTAATGGTCAAGCACATATGGAGGATTCACAAGAGGTGTTAAGTGTCGTAATGTGTTAAAGTCTTAACATTTTTAAACGTTAAAATAACACCTAATACTTCTTTAGGCGTTTTTTAACATAACCAAAATGTTTTTAAACTAGTAGGAAATATATTATTGGCTCTTATTATACCCAACGAATCTTTCAAATCGCTTTTTACCGTTACTTTATATTGAACAAATTTAAGCCTTTAAGACATTACGACGTCTAACACGAATTGTGAATCCCCTAAATATGCATCAAATTACACATAAAAATTTGTAATTTCAGTGTTCGAATTATATCAGAAACAATCGCACCCGATATAGAAAACTGTAATAGTTCTGTAGCTCGTTTCTGTAACTCTTCTCTACCGATTATTTCTCTACTGGTAGAGAATATACGTCATTCTCTACTACTTATTAGCAGTAGAGAACAGGGCGGCGAATTCAATACCTCAATTCGCCTTGGTAGAGAATTGTTACAGAAACGAGCTACTGGCTAGTTACATTGTCAAATAATCAGATGGCATAAAGACACTAAATTTTTTTAAAATATGTTCACTAAAATTTTATTAACCTAAATGTAAAGTTTTTGTGAAGTGTTTATCGAATTTAATGTAAAATTTAAAATTTTTAATATAAGATATTAACTATTTTTAAAAGGTAAATGTTAACACAACTGTTTTATATATAATCCCAAATTTATGATATAAAATCCCCTCTACCAAAAAACTGAAATTGGGTAACACCGCTTCGAATTTTTACAATTGAGCTTGTCAAAAATCTGCCTTTTTATCAAAAAGTTGTTTACCAGAGTGTCTTTTAACTAATGATTGGTACTGAATTAAAGAATGCACACACATACTTTCAATACTCATTCAGTGTTAAACCTTTTTTTGATTTGGCATTGGCAAAAATTTATATGCAAAATGATATTTGAGATATATATTTTTATAACTAAGAATTTAAAAACTTAATTCAACTATCGGACCAAAATCTTACTTTGCCTACCAACCTGCGAAATTAAAAAGAAGCGACCAAATTTGGTCGGAAAAGACCAATAGTGGCAACACTGATACGAACGCTACCTAGGAACGCTTCAGTTCGCTTAGATACTATTTTGGCGAAGAGCGTTCCAGTTGCTTCGTGTCATAGTTGTTGATGATTTTGCTTTTTCTGAATAGTTCGTATGCAAAGAAATTGGAAAAATAAGCTGAGAAAACTTAATTTTGACCGGCTACAGCTTCTAAAAGTGAGCTAACTTTTCAAAACATCCTTAGGGCCGTTTACTCAATTCCTGATTGACACTAATCTCCTGTTAATCATCGTTATCGACGTTACCGACACCCTGTTATATGCATGAAGTCAAATACGTCGATAACGATGTTAACCGGAGATTAGTGTCAACCAGGCTTTGAACAAATGGTACTTAGGGTTCTGTTACACTACTCCAGCACTATACATCTGTGTTGGTGTCATCCCCGTTAGATTCCACGACCCTTGAAGTGTTGCAAAGTGTAATATTTTATTAATAACTTGCGAAAGAAAAACAACTTTTGTTTTTACCAAAACGCAAAAATTCATTTCTTACAAAAAACACCTGCGTGATAATTTTAGGATCTTTTAAAAACATGCAGAGGTACTACGTAAAAAATTTAGTCCAAAAAAAATATTATTTTTTGATTTATTCAATTTTAAAAATCTAGAAATTTAGCATTTTTTTGATTTTCTTCAATATATTTTTTTAATACATATTTTTTTGTAGCCCCAGTATCCTCTTTAATTACTTTAATTGACTTAACTGGAAAAATAGTAAAATTTTGAATTTCGCATAACTTTTGCGAACACTTTCTTTAATTTTTTTTTCTGCTGGTGGAACTTCATTATAGGTTGAAAGAAAACTTCTGACCAAATTTCATCCAAATAGAAAGGGATCGAGTCCAACCATTTGTCGATTTGACAGGGAATTACCCATATGTTCTCTTATTATAGGCTACTATAAAACTCGCTAGGTGGCGCTGGAGTCGATTTATCTATAACGGTCGTATTTATGTACCGATTTCGTTCAAATTCACAATGTGAGCTACCTGCGTGATGAAAAATACGTTTGGTAAAAATGGAACCGCTAGGTGGCGCAGGGGTCGAGTTATTTTGAAACCCTATATTTATTGTACAATCCGGTTGAAATTCATTAATTTTGTGATAAGAAATACCTCTGCATGAATGGACCCAAAACATGGCGCTGCAGAAGAAATATATAGAAACCCCGTATGGTTGGTCTGGTTTGGCGGTATGTTTATGTTATACGAATTTACTTTTCAGGCGGCTAAATGAATAATCGGGTTAAGTATGCATAGAAAGAGCGGGTGTATTAAGACTAAGTGTTTGCCATTTAGGAGGAAGAACGAAATCTTGATCAAGGAACATAAGAATCTTTTGCTTTTATGGCAGTCGAACAGACAATGCAAATTCCCTTACTCAATGCCGTGCATCTCTGATCGAGATAGCTTAGGTTTGTAGAATCAAATTAATAAACATGTGCCCTTGTATGCCTGAATATTAAGACGAATTGTAAAAGTGGCGAATTAAAAAGGAAAGATTCGACCGGCACCCTGAAATTGTGCATATGGAAACCGTGCATACGAAATAATGCATATAAAAAAAA
>NW_023460294.1:0-18740 GCF_013731165.1 Rhagoletis pomonella | reverse complement strand
AAAAATTTTAAAATTGCATTTACCCGTAGAATATGCTATATCGTCACCAGACACGAATAAAGGCGCGAGCTCAAAAGTTGACGGCGAAAAAAGACGCATAAAAAAATTTCAGCGTCAAATACTCTTAACATACTTCGCCAAAGTTTTTTATAACCATCTTTTTTTGCTAAATTTTTTTAAACGCTTTTTTTCACCGTGAAAACACCAGCGCGCCTTTATTCGTATGTAGTGACGATATTTTTACAAAAAATTTATATTAAATAAACAAACGGAAAACTGTAAATACTAAGAATTGAAAGGGTGTGCAATTCAAATGACGAGGAGTGTATATGAGCAGATGTGATCGCTACCCCAAGTAAACGCGAGCTGAAAGCGTGATTGTGTTAGTGTGCGAATTACGTTTGTATGAATTTGCGTCCGCTTTGTTACGCTCTCGCTTGTATTTGCATGAGATGTTTACGCTCTTTAAACAGGCGCTCACTCTCTGTCCATGCTTGTATATGTGCAAATTTGACATCGATATAACTTTGTGCCTTTCGCAAGAAATTAAGTGCGTTTAGGGAATTAAAAGGCGAAAATTGTTTAGTTTAGCGCTTGTTTTGTTCTTTGGTGCCCTTTTCAAGGCAATTTTATAATAAAAATGTGATTCTATGGTGACATTGTATTTGACTTACACATATGTTAGTGTTTGGCCGAGCTTCTCCTCTGGATAATATACTCCAAGATAATCTAAGCGCAATATTTTCACACAGTCTCTATCACGGAACCCATAGAATATTCTGCTAATTAGCTGGGTGTGCGCATTTGTACAAAAGTAAGCAATTGCATGAAAATAAAGCCTCTAGAAAAACCAAGTTTTGGAAATTGTTTTACGAATAAAAAAAACATTTTGCAAATTAAATTTATTAAATTGATTAACTGCGCATAGTTGGAAATATTTACAAGTTTCATTGTGTGATTACTTAAAATATTTGAACATACAGCTTTATATGCGAAAATACCATTAAACACAGCAACACAAAATTGGTGTTTTTTTTGGGGGAAAATTGCGCTATTTTCAGTATTTTGGTGCTTTTTTAAATAAAAAACTTGGCGATCAGGGCTGCCAACTTGGCTCAAACCGTGCCATTTTGGCACTATTTTACTTGAAATGGCACTGAATTTTTCAATTTTGCACAAAGTGCAAAAATGGTACTTTTGAAAAAAGCCAAATTTAAATACATTTTTGTGAAATCCTTTGCGTGTACTTCTTTTTCTCAACAAAAATTTTCTAATTTCTATAGTGTATACAACTGGTTTATCTTACTTTGACATTGGGCTTTTGTTTTAGTTTGTCTAATTTTAATGCTAATGGGAAGAACTAAAGAGAATTTTATATTCATTTTAGTTCACACAAAAATGTTCTAAAGAATTCATTTTATTTTTAACTAAAATGTTTTCTTTTGCGTATTCAATATTATTACAAACCTGAAACCTTTTACTTTTAATGACATTTAATGAAAAATGCATTTAAATTTATATTCAAAAGTTTGAAATATCTATGAATTTTTTTTTTGCTTTTAATTAATACTCAAAAAATTTCACACTAATTATTGGTTAAGGCTGCTAAATAAAAATGTGTAATATATTAAAGTGTACTTAAAAGTTTTTTTTTATTGTATATTCATGAATTTATTTTATTTTTGGACTTCCAAAGTTTTGGTCCATAATTAGACTAGTATTTTTCTGTCTATTTGGACCTAGTATGAGACTGGTATATTTCTGACCGAAATCTGACAATTGCCATCTCGTAGGACATCCCATGTTAAAAATACCAGTTGGTTGCATGGAAAAAAGATAGTTAGCTGACTAGTTGGGCATGCGGTTCATACTAGTTGTGAGGTAGTTTACAACTAGTTCATTTGACTCTGCCAAGGAACATTGAACAGGTAGCATCAGTATAGTAGCCGATTTGATTTTTTTTTCAAATTATTTGGTCTCCAAAATATCAAATAGTTTTAATTTATTCTCACAAAAAAGCTAAATTGTTAAAACCTATTTGCATGTGAAACCTTTTTCATACAAAACAAGCGATTGAATAGCAGCTTTTGGAACGCTCTCCCAGCTCAGCAGCACAACCGCTTATTTACCAAGAAATAAAGTTGAAAACTTTAATTTTTTCCAATTTAAATTTTTTAATTAATTTTTTTCCTAGTTCACATGGCACGCTTTGATTTAGAAGAAAAAAATCAGAATAGCTTTTGACACTTTCGATACCAGAAGCAATAACAAAATACACGCAAATGTTGTTTTTGCTCTAATGCTACTACCTGTTTGATATGCCTTGGATTCTGCATACGAATGCATGTAGCCCTCTGAATTTTTCAATCCCGAGTACATTAAGATTAAATACATCGACTGCTTGACTACAGGCATTGTGTAAACGACCCTTACGGTCTGATTATGCATTATTAGCATAACAATTTTTTAATCCCGAGTACATTGACCCTAGAATACTAACCTTATTTTTTATTCCTGTGAGGCTACTTTGAAAAAAAAATACAAATTTTGTCTTTTTAAAACCTTAAATTTATTTAAAAAATGGACTTAAATATATTTCATGTTTCTAAAGTAAAAAAATTAAATAATTTGATATTTTTTTTAATATTAATAAAAATAGTTCGTATTGAAATTTAACACATATTTTATCATCTTTTTGAGAGGGTTGATTAAAAAAAAAAATATTTTAAAACGAACGAAGTCAAACATTCCATAAATTATCTTAAAGGTATTCGTATTTACTTTCACACTTAAAAGGAATTCATTGTTTATCTTTTCTATTGTGACTTGTTCCTACAAATGAAATCGACTTTTTTGTATCACATTGAGCCTTAGGAATAAAAACTAAGCAATTGATTTTTCTTAAAATTTCAGACCTTTTGCGTAAATTTATTTGAATAAATCAAGCAAAAGGTTTGAAATCTGAAGAAAGAGCAACTGCTTAGCTTTTTTATTCATAAGGCCCATTCACTGAAATCTTCTTCCAAATTGTCCTCACCATCGCTTCCATTCAACGATATTTCTTCCAACCATTTTAGAACTTGTTCTTCATAGGTACCCCTCTCGAAAAGTAAAAAAAATATTAAGTTCAAATCAGAAAATAGCCAACAAACAGCTTAAAAACTGAAATAAGTCCAGTAAACAAAATTACCGTCACTACCCTGCAGGGAAAGCTACCAGTTCTGAACAGAATGCTACCAGTTTGCGTTTTAGCCCAACTAGTTCACGTTGTATCCTTTTTCAATGTTAGCGACTGGTATTTTTAACATGGCGGTGTCATAGGAGATGTCAATTGTCTGCTCCTGCATCAGCACGCTACCAGTAGAAATACCAGTAGCATCATACCAGTTGACGGGATAGACCCCCGTGAAAAGCATAAGTATTTCATTTTGCTCGCGGCGCTGCAACAGTGGCAATGGTCGACAGGGCTTTGGCACGCCAAATCAAGAGATACGAGGTCGAATCTCAGTGAGCGAATCTTTTTTTATATTTGTTAATTTTTTTATTTATATCTCTTGTGTAATTTTGAAATTTATTGTTTTAAAAAGAAGAAAAAATTATTTATTTTCATTTTTTTATGGTATTTGAGTATTTAGGTTTTTTCCAAATCAAATTATATGTATGTACAATTTGAAATAATTATTTAAATTAATTTACTTACTTTACTTTAACAACCTCCACGCTCACTCGAACCTGAGATCTCAGAACCAGAATCGGTAGTCTTCACTCGACGCCACAGCCGACATTTGTGATGAAAGCAATTAACCGCGTTAGTTTTTGTTATGCTTATTCAAAGACAGATGTCGCTGATCGCATAAGTTGTTCGAAATCGCCGAAATGGTAGGCCGTGGCTTTATCACATACTGGTTAATGAACTAGTATTTATACTGGCTGGTTTGGCATTTCACTGCGGAGAACTGGTATAATTATAGTCCATGACGAACTGGCTTGACCCTCCCCTTTAATACCAGTTTTCGAACTAGAATTTCTACCAACTAGTTTACTTTTTTTTCTGCGCGGAACTGTACGATCCACAAGCATTAAATTTTCCGATATAATTTTTGAGTTGTGTCCCTTTTGACGACGGCGATATGTATACCAAATAAAAATGAATTGGAAAATCTACCACATATTTTTGCTGATTCTACCACACTAAAATAAAAAGGGGTTTGCACACTGCTGCATACCCAGCACAACGACCAAGGCGTATTTAACAAGGTGGTGTTGGCCGTATATAAGTAAAAAATTACACTAACAAATTATACGCTGATGTCCATACTGTCATTGGTATGAGTTACAACAAACACATCATTTTGACGTAATGGCCTCCACGGCGAAAAACTCAGCTGTCGCCCCAACACCACCTTGTTTAATACACCTTGACAACGACTATACCCCTTTAGTGAACTTATACTGTGTCTTTTAGCACTTGCTAATTTTTAAAATATGTTTTCAAAGAATTTGTTTTGTGTGTATATTGAAAGCTGAATAAAATTTTTCATTCGAATCAAGGTACATTGAACAGGTAGTATCAGTAGAGCAGCTGATTTGATTTATTTTCAAATTATTTGGTCTCGAAAATGTCAAATATTTTTAATTTTTTCTCACAAAAATTCTGAATTGTTAAAATCCATTTGCATGTGAAACCTTTTTCCATACAAAACAAGCGATTGAATAGCAGCTTTTGGAACGTTCGCCCAACTCAGCAGAACGACCGCTGATTACTGGGCCTTGCAAAGGATGGATCAATGCTTCGAGAAGCAAAAAAAATTTACTAGGAAAGAAAGTTGCATCAATTTTTATTTTTTCCAATTTAAATTTTTTATTTTTTATAATTTTTTGTATTTCACATGGCACGCTTTGATTTAGAAGAAAAAATTCAGAACAGTTTTTGACACTTTCGATACCAGAAGCAACAACAAAATACACGCAAATGTTGTTTTTGCTCTACTGATACTACCTGTTTAATGTGCCTTGATTCGAATATAAATTTTTACTGAATTAAGTTGTGTAATAGTTTTTTTAATATACAATAATTGAGTCTACAATTGGTGATCCTGCCATTTACGATCCTGCAAGCTTTTCACAACAAGCAATTTACGATCCTGCAGTTTTTCACAGCAAGCAAGTTACGATCCCGCAGTTTTTCGCAGAAAGCAATTTACTAATGAAGAAGTTCATGATCCTGCAAGTTTCTGAATACCGAAATTTACAATACCACAGTTTTCTAATCCTGCATTTTATTATCCTGCTAAATACATTTCCTTCAATCCACACGTTCAGTCGTCAGCAATCAATATTTTCCAAAGACGTGTGCCTTTAATTCAAATTAGAAGCAAACATTTCAGCTAAATCTTATATACGATATACACTTAGGTCTCTTTTTTTGCGTTTCTTTTATGCAGTTTTTCAAACCATTTTTCGCTGTAGCGATTTTGCTTTGTGCATACGGAAGCACAATTTGCAGCTAAAGGTATAGCATAAAATATAAATATTTAATTATTATATTATATTATTAATTATATTTGTCGCAAATTAATCTTCTAAGATATTGTATTTCCAATACGGGAATAACACCAGCAGACGATAAGGTCAAAGCCATTCCTGACTTTGAACGTCCGAAAACTGCTAAACAGATGCAAAAATTTTTAGAAATGGTAAATTATAAGGTATTTTCCAAAATTAGCGGAATTTTTGAGTCCTATTCATTCAATGGTCAGCCTTCTAAGCATTAATAGGTTACAAGGTCTTATCGAGCGTATTGTGTGAAAGACTGAAGCCCACCGTCAATGAATTAATTGCGCCTTATCAGTGTGGCTGTAGACCTGGTAATCCACTATAGAACAGGTATTCACAATACGCCAAATCTTGAAAAAGACCTGCGAGAAACGGATCGACACTCACCACCTATCTGTCGACTTTAATAGCAATAATTTCCGTTAGAGTATGGAAAGACCTGTCCGAGCCGTTCGCCACTAAACGGGGTTTCAGACAGGGCGACTGCCTTTCATGTAACTTCTTTAATCTGATGTTGGAGAAGATAATAAGAGCTGCAGAACAGAAACGCTCAGGAACTATTTACTACACGAGAGTGCAATTACTGGTTATAACGATGACATCGACATCATCGGTAACAAAAACCGCGAAGTCTGTTCTGCCTTTTCCAACGAGGACAAGACGAAGTATCTCCTGTGATCAGACAAACAGTCACCACATTCGCGCCTAGGCACCCACGTCACTGTTGACAGTTATAATTTCGAGAAAGTAGAGAATTTAGTTTACTTTGGAACCAGCATAACACCGATAATAATGTCTGCATGGAAATCCAACGCAGAATCGCTCTAGCCAACAAGTGCTACTGTGGACTGAGTAGGCAATTCAGCAGTAAAGTCCTCTCTCGACGTACGAAAACCACACTCTATTATAAGTTACTCAGCATGCCCGTGCTGGTATATGGCGCAGAAGCGTGGACATGGCTTCACTTGGCGTTTCCAATTGGCGTCAGGTGGTACAGAAGAGAAACGACTGGCGTGCTTTGCTGAACTCGACAAAATCGCATTTAATGGTAACACTATCGTTAAAACAAAAGAATCAAACACTTGTTTGGACTTCTGAGGTTATACATAATTTTGAGAAAGTTAAAGAGAAATTTGACCAAGAAGCGAAACCCTCAGTTTCAGTCGACGTTTCAAAGTTTGCAATTGGTGGTGTTCTGGAACAATGGACGCGAAATGGAGTTGAGCCGTCAGCTTTTTTCAAAGAAGTTAACTGCTTCTGAAGTCAAGTATAGTACTTTTGATCGAGAATTGATCGTTTATTTACTCAAAAGTTGATCGTAGCCCGCGTCAAACACGGCTTATTTATCAATTTACCAATGATATTCAATATATTTGTGGTAAGGAAAATGTTGTTGCAGACACACTCTCTCGTAACCCAGAAATTGAACGGTTGGACAAAAATGAATTCAACTTTAAAAAGTTATATAATGAACAACAGAAGGATACATTTTTGCAAGAACTTATCAAAAATCCTTTGTGCATATATAAATTAGTAGAAGTTGAAATTCCTATATTAAATATTAAGAATATTTGTGAACAGTCAAACGGTTTAGCTAGGCCTTATATCCCGCAAAGTCTTCGAAAGGAAGCATTTTCCAAGTTATATTCTATTAGTCACCCAGAAATATTTTTGGCCATCCATTAATAAAGAAATAAATGAATGGGTAAAATTGTGTATAGGTTGTCAAAAATTTAAAATTAATAAGCATATCAAATCATCTGTTGCCACAATTCCAATACAGATATTGTAGGACCCTTACCAATTTCAAATGGTTATCGATTTATTCTGACAATTATTGATCGAAATACGCGTTGGCCAGAGTTTTGGAGTGCCTTCTTTTACCACTAGTGACAGCGGTGTTCAATTTACATCCAGTATTTTTTGTGAATTAGCAAAACTTATTGGTTGTCAGTTGCAGCTTCCAGGAGAATTGGTTGTGCAATCAAATGATTATTTTAATTTTTCTGCTTTTCTTTCAAAAATTATGAATCATTTTACTTGTTTCCGTTCTGGCATATCCGATCATCAAAGATCAAATAACGTGTATTTGCCTAAAGATTTGCAGACATGTGAACAGGTTTTTGTACGCGTTGATAACAAAAAGCTTGGCTTGCAATCACCGTTTGAAGGACAATTTTAAGTAATAGAAAAAAACCAACATTTTTCAAGATAAACAATACAGACAAGAACATTTCAGTTGATCGAGTTAAACCGGCTTTTATCGAACAGAATCTTATATTTCACGAACTTCGTTAGAAGAAGCGTGTTACATTTAAATTCCTTTAATTATTTTCCTGATGTTTTCTTGAATGGGAGAATATATGTAGTGAACTTACACTGTGTCTTTTAACACTTGTTAAATTTTAAAATATGTTTTCAAAGAATTTGTTTTGTTTGTATATTGAAAGCTGAATAAAATTTTGCATTCGAATATAAATCTTTACTGAACTAAGTTGTGTAATAGTTTTTTAAATATACAATGGTTGAGTCTACACCATATTGCACTCCAAAGCTTGCTGGAAAGGTAATTTTACGTACATTTTAAATAAAGCATAATGTAGAAATTTTCTGGTATATAATAACAATCACAACGGTTTTACCCTCCATTCCCGCCCATCCGCACGAGGGGCGCAACCGCATTACGTACGGAACCAATATTTTAAATTTTTGGGCCGAGTCACGAAAGGCAGTGTCGAGTTCTAAAACTTTTCAGCAACAGAACTAAATTCATAAGCCGGTATCATCGTACACTTTCATAAGTAAAGTGTGTTAGTGTATTTTGAATAAATTGTTATAGAAATGGAAGAAATTATAATAGAAATGAAAGAAATTGTAAAAGATAAGAGCAAATGCCAAAAAACAGGTGATCTCAGCTGTAGGCATTTTTTGGCAATCAGCTGATAGTGTTTTTACTTAGGAAACTGTACGATGGCCGGTATTATGTCTTTATGTTAATAATTCATTTATTGAGAGAGGAGAGTATCGCTTTCTTAATGCTGAAGAGCGGATCTTATATATCAAACGTGCTGGAATGAGAGTTATAATCCTGGCATAAGCAACGGAGTGGGTCGTGCAATTCAAAATGAGTTTTACAAGCTTTAAGAAATAGGGGACAAAAATGTCTTGATACCCGAGAGGGAACATTAAAGCTAACATCAGCCAGATGCATAAGTGGAGGATGCAGATTAAAAGTCTCGCATATCCTAAGAAGCTGATGCGACAGGCGAGTAGATGCCGCCTTATCTGCGTCCCTCGTTTCGGCGACACCATGGGATCACGAGCCTAAATCCAATCGGGCGGTGTGTTGGTCAGCGTCTGTACACCAAGTTAGGTGCGGCTGATTTTCGATAATTAGACCGGTATATGTCAGGGCGCACTGGGAGTCCCCAGAAACTTGGCTGGTGTTTACCGTCAGCGCTATAGAAAGGGTGATGTGAGCTTGCTCTGACGAGGTGTTAGCCTTTGACATATATCAGGAACCAGCCACTTTGGACCTTGGTCAGGAAGTGTGCATTGGGCGAAGAATTAGTAGTCTTCGTTGCTCCGGGCGAGCTCCGGTCAGTGTTTTCCGGGACTGGTAAAGCGAAGGTCAGGCCTCAGGGAACTGGGGCAGGGGTGTCGTCCCCGAGGGTACACCCGTTCTTGACTATTTCGGACCGCCCCCCCTGCACACGATGCGCTGGTAAACTAAAAAAGAATGGATAAAAATATGGAAACAACAAAAGATAGTACAGTATAGGAGAGTCCTTTCGCGAGAAGCTCGCGTATTCTTCGGCCACCGCCACAGAACGCGAACACACCTAATTCGACCACGTCGTTGCAAATGCCCCTAAGAGGAAAGAGGGACAATGTTACGGCCCAGACTACACTAGTAAGTAAAGCTAGAACGCCTGCGGGCGCAGGCGTGACCCCAATGGTAGGGGTTCAATACAGTCGAATAGAGAAAACGAAGCGACTAATACAATAATCGGAAAGACAAACCATGAGCAATTTGAGAAAACACCGGTAACAGCAAATAAACGACGTAGACGCAGGCTCTCCGCGACAAGAGAAAAAATGCAATAAAATACTACCGAAGATGAAAGCAGTCTTTACTAGGCAAAGGAACACGAGCGTGGAAATCAAAAATGCGTCTCTGAACTTGAGGCCCGCTGCACCCGACTCCTCCAAAAAAACGCGAGTTAAGGAGCTGGAGAAATGGCAGATGGTTAGTCGTCAAAAACCACGCCCCAAAAGCGCTCTCGCGGGGAGTAATGAAAATGGAACACCTCGCAAAGCACCGCAAGGGAATAGAGACAGCGCAAAAAACTGTACGAAAAAGCGAATTACCAAACTAAAACCAGGGGCCGTGCTAGTAAAACCAGCGGAGGGACACAGCTACGCGGAAATTCTGAAAAACATCCGTAGCAGAACGACACCAGATGAGACCGCGATAATGGAAGTCATCAAAAGACCACTAGCTGGCGCCCTTCTACTAGAGCAAGTCAGAGCGTTCGTAACACTTGCTAGCGAGAGTGCGGTAAAACTTCTTCAGGCGAAGAACATCAAAATCGGATAGATCAGTGCTAGGATGAGGGCGACCACTAACTTGAAGCGATGCTTCCGGTGTTTCGGCGTAGGATGCCGGTAATGTCGGCTGCTACTTAACGCCTAGCGACAAATTCGGAGATTTCACTCGCCAATTCGATTATAATGATGGCAGGAGACTTTAACGCAAAAGCAATAGAATAGGGCTCGTCTACAACGAACTCAAGAGGTAGGCGGATACTGGACATGGCTGCTAGATTAGGACTAGTCGTCGTCAACACAAAAATTGCATGTAATTGAAAAAGAAGAGCGGTATACTGACGGAAGCGAAGAATACTCACTCGAACCAGGAGATTAGGACGGACGCCCACGGAATCTAAAGACTACAAAACAGAGGGCTTAAACAGGAAATAAGCAGTAGTAAAAAGAAAAAAAAACTCAGGAAAAACGCAGGGACGACCTAAATAACAACCTCTTGGGACTGGGTTATAAAATTGTGATGAAAAAGCTGGGACCAAAGTCACCTGCGACTGAAATGACATGCGACGTGACTAGCAAGATACTGGACACTCTGTTTCCTATGCATGCGCCTCTGCTAGAAGTGTCTGAACATCTAATAGCCGAATCTGCCCCACCTTTCACATCAGAAGATCTTGTACTAAAAAAAAATAAAGCGCCGGGACCTGAGGGAATATCTGCGGAGGTGTTAAAAGCTTTGGCGACTGAACGGCCCAATACATTGCTTGACATGTACAACGCCTGTGTGAAAGAAGGAGTCTTTCCCCAGACCACTTTGTATGTTTGATAGCGCAGTAAAACTTTTCGAAAATATGATCAAATATCGATTTGCTGAGACGATAGAAAACAGCGGCGGCCTGTCTGACGGACAGCACGGTTTTAGAGCCGGCATGCCAACATTAGGAGCCATTCAAGATGTGATGGAGAGTGTGGAAATCGCTCTACGTGGTAACCAACACTCGAGGCAGATAGTGTTACTTGCAACCCTGGACATCCGAAATGCTTTTAACAGTCTCAGATGGGCCGACATATTAAATGCATTGGAAACAAGGTTTTTAATCCCGAACTACCTAGGGAAGATAATTCGGAGTTACCTAAGCAACCGACTGCTTATATATAAAACCAGTGGTGGTCAGCTGAACTAAGTGATAATCAGAGTACAAGCATGGCTTGAGGACCATGGTCTGAAACTCGCTACAGAAAAGGCAGAACTGATACTTCTAACAAAAAGGCATATACCGTTAGAGATCGACATGCAACTCCTTGACACAACGCTGACGACAAAAATGGTGGTGAAGTACTTAGGTGTACAACTAGATCCTCGTCTGACATTTTGGGCGCATATAAAAAACGCAGCGGAAGAAGCTGCGCGAGTAACGGGAATGCTAAGCGAACTGATGGAAAATATTGCAGGTCCAAGTCAAAGCAAGCGTAGACTGCTGATGGAAACGACGAATTCGATCCTTTTATATGAAAGCGAACTCTGGGCAGACACACTAAAGTCGAAAGGTCGCCGAAAAGTGCTACATTCTTGCAGCGCACCTGCGTACTCAGAGTAGCCTCCTCATACCGAACGGTGTGTGAAGCAGCAGTTCTTGTTATAAGCGGAACCATCCCCATAGACCTATTAGCTGAGGAACGCAGACAACAATGGGAAGCAAAAAAGAAGAGGCTACCGAGACTAAGTCCTCAAGGAGCGAGACAAAAAACCCAAGAAGATGTGGCAAGCAAGATGGAACACCGAACCAAGCGGAAGGTGGACAGCGAAACGAATACCCCACCTCAGAGAATGGACTCAAAGAAAGCACGGCGAAGTTAATTACTACCTCACGCAGTTTCTATCCGGTGATGGATACTTTAAAAAATATTTGCATCGTATGGGAAAAGTAGACGAACCTAGATGTATATATGGTGACACAGAATTTGACGACGCAGAGCACACGTTCTTTAAATGCGAACGATGGCATAATGAAATATATGCGCTAGAACGGGTAATCGGAGCATACACGACTGGAAATATTATAGAGAAAATGATGTCAGACGAAATTATTGGAATGCGGTAGCAAACTTTCTCGAAGACATGATTAAAAAGAAACGGCGGAAAGAGTTCCTGAACATCATCATCACGGCGTAACATAATCCTGCTACGACATAAACCTGCCACAATTGCACACAAGCGACACACATTTTATAAAATAGAATGGCGGCCCTGGGTTCAGGGAGAGTAAGAGAATGTGAGTCCTTTTCAGGACACCGTCTTGGATCTCCTGCCCCGAAGTAATGCAATAGTAGTCCCGGGGCAGGTGAAGAATCCAGGAGAGGATGAGAGAGTTTTTTTTAGTGGATACACCACCCACGTAGGGACGACGGTCCCTATATGGTGCGAAGACATTTTTCACCCCACCTCAACGCCAACAAAAAAAAAAAACATCAGCCAGAAGAGACGGACTTGAAATTGAGCCTGTGAGTAATTTAACCATAAAAATTATACCAAGCATTTCCCTGCGACTGACAAGTGTAGGAAGGTTAATAATTTTTAAGCGACTCGTACAATCCAACACGTACAGGTTTTGAGAAAATCGAGGTCAAAGTGTCAAAAAATCGGGCTTCTGCAATATTTGAGAAGCTCTAGCAAAGAGTAAAAAGGTGATAGAACCTTCCACTTCGGCTTAGATTAAACCAAGAACCCTCGACTACTATCCTTGAAAATACCATTCCTGCACATTTAATTTATGGTCACTTACTTGGCGAAGTTTGAGTCTCTGCCGCAATTAAACAAGAGGTGATAGAACCTTCCACTTAAACTTAAATTAAGGCCTGAACTTTCGACTACAATCCCTAAAAATACCATCTCTTCGTCTTGACCCTAAGATCACTTATAGTCGTTTATTGAACAGCAAAATCTGATTTTGGCAGCATTTTTTTTTTCAATAGCACAATTTGCCAGCATTTTTTTTATTGTTCAACAAATGACTATAAATGGCCATCCAGTAAGGGTGCAGGGATGGTATTTTCAGGGGCAGTAGCCTAGGGTTCTAGCTTTAAGTTAAGCCTAAGTGGAAGGTTCTACCACATTTTTACTCTTTGCTCGAGCTTGTCAAATATTGAAAAAAAACCGATTTTTTGACACTTTGACCACGATTTTCTCAAATCTCAAAAATGTCTATCAAAAACAGATTTAACATTTGCCGCACCAAAATCAGTGTTGCCCTGTGTTGTGTTTGAATTGATTCTATTAGTCTAAGATCCGAAATCTATTTGGTATGAAATTTAACGTGTTAAAAAATATTTTGCGAGTGGGTTGGCTGAAAAAATCCTAGCAGGATATTTTTAATTAAATATTCAAAAATTTGTATTATTTTATTTTTTTTTTTATTTTTTGCCCATTTGTTTAATGAACAAAATATATAGTACTCGAAAGTATTAAGCCTATAGAATATGAAAACGTTGGGTTGTCTATTTTTTTTCCTGGCCATCGGGTTGGCAGGTATGAACAGGTAGGTAATACTAGTAATTTTCACTCAGCTGTTAACACATTCTATGGAATTTATACGTTCGATTGGTATAAATGAGTGCGAAATTAAAAAAATATATATATGATTTCTGAATATTTATTTAAAAGTATCCTGGCCAGGATTTTTGCAGCCAACCCACACCCGAAATATTTCCTAACGCGTTAAATTTCATACAAAATAGATTTCATCCATTAAACAGATGGGTGAAGGTCGTGCTCTTGTCGGATCCTCTACTCTATCTTGCCTGAGTAAATTGGATGCCTTGCATTCCAAACCACCAAAACAGGGTTTTAGTGATATAAGGGTCTCTTAATTCTTTTGACAATCGTTTCACAAATGCAAGTACACCTTTAGCTTTGTTGACTATGACATTAATGTGAATATTAAAATTAAGTTTAGGATCCATTGTGATACCAAGGTCCACAAAATTTTATACCTGTTCCAAGTTATGGATATCTATTGTATAGGAAAGTAGCTGAACAGCTTTTCCCGAAAAGCACATTACTTTACATTTTTCCAGATTTGGAGGCATACGATTTACATTGCATCAGTTAGACGTGCTGTTTAAGCCTGTCTGTAGCAAAGGCTTTTCTTTAATTGATACGTACGATTTATAAAGTTTCACATCATCTACGTACATTAAAACTTTTTAAAATTTTATATCTGTAGAAATAATGTTTATAAAAAGCAAGAACAGAACCGGGCTTAGGTGGCTGCTTTGCGGGACTCCTGAAGGAACATCAATGACGTCAGAAATATTATTTTTAAACATTACCCTTTGTGATCAATCATAGAGGTATGAAGAGATCCAACGTAGAAAATTAGGTTGAAGACCAAGAAGATCAAGAAGATAGATAAGCAACGAGTGACATACTTTGCCAAATGCTTTGCTGAAGTCGGTATACATAACATCCACGTTTTTGTGTTCACTAAACGCTTTTGAGATATAGGTTGTAAACTTAAGTAAGCTTGTTGAAGTTGATTTGCCTTTGCCTTTGTTGACAATAAGAAAAGGTGAGGAGATAGAATACGTCAAACGATCTATAATAATTGCTTCAAATAATTTAGGAATTGCAGAGAGCTTAGCTATGCCCCGATAGTTCTCCACCGAGGACCTGCTACCGCTTTTACGTAGCGGGGTTATGAACGATTCCTTCCATACAGTTGAAACGATGCCTTCTTTAAGAGGCAAATTAAATAAGACTGTTAACGGCTCATAGAGATAATCAGTACAATTTATAAGGAAACATGTTGGGATCTGGTCAGGACCATAACTAAAAGACTACCTTAAGGACTTCAGGTAAACTAATACATCATCGGGAGCTATTATTGTAGTATGTATTGACTCAATTGGGCTTAGTTTAAAAGGATAGTTACAGTACGCTTGTGAGTTAATGGAATAAATGGATTAAAAAAAACTGAGCGAACATGTTAGAAATTGTTTAATTATCACTAGAGACGGTATTTTGATACTTCATGGCGGAAGGAAACCCGCGTACATTTCGCTTGGAATTTACGAAATCATAAAATGATTCGGGGTTATATGTTATACGCCGTTTGATTATACAAAGTAAGCTTTATAATACTTTTTGTTTAATCCAAAAAACTTATGACGCAAAAGTGAGTATTTTACATAATATGAGTGTAAACCGGTTTTTTTTGTGTAATCGAAAATAACGTGACTTTTTGTTTTTCAAATTTCCCAGTTTTTTAGTGAATCATAACAGCGTTTGTTCTTCAGGAACATACAGGCGTTTAGGCACAGACTTTTCAAATAATTTATGTACAGTAAAATTAAAATGTGCAACGCTTTGCTCAACTTTCTCTTTGTATACAGGCCACGATAATTTAGACAATTCTTTAATAAGTTTTTTAAAGTTGGCTTTCGAAAAATGTAAGCTAATATTTGGTTTGCATGTTTGGAGACCGCAAAATTGACCATCGTTTATAATTTCGTAAGATATCTCAATAGCAGGGTGGTAGACATCTTTGGCCAAAACTAGCGAGTCACACCTATTTACAGCATCTAGCATCATCAACACAAACAAGATCTAATACTTTGCCAAACTTATTGCGAAGTACGTTAACTTGATTTAGGCAGATCTCAGCCACCTCCTCTAAAAATACGTTGTTGCACGCACTAGACGAGAAAGGTACGATATCATTGTCAATGATGTTCCATGATATATTTGGTAAACAACAGTCTCCAAACACAATCATTGAATCAGAGGGTTTAATCATTAAATTAACTGATTTCAGTAGAGAGACATGTTGTGAATACACTGATATCTCAGATCGGGAAGCATGGGCGTAGCCAGGTAGCGGCAGGGGGTGCTTGAGCTACCCCCCCCCCCCCCCCCACCTTTCAAATTTTCCTTTTTATATATTAAAATATTCCCCGAAAAGCCAGGTTAATAGGGGCGGGCCCCTTCCCCCCCCCCCTAAATTTCATTCTGGTTACGCCAATGTCGGGAAGGAATATAGCATAGAGCTAGGTAAGCAAACCCCCTTCCAATCTGTACACGAATGTACTTGAATTCCAAAGATTAAATGTGCGGAAGACTAACTTCTTCAGATGGTACTGAAGAGTCTACAGCAAAGATTACGCCACCGCCAATTCTGTCCTCACGATCTTTTCTGTAGATATGATAATTATTTGAAAGAATCTCTGAATTGAAAATGTGAGGTTTGAGCCAAGTTTCAGTTAAAGAAATCTTACTAATATTATAAATGTGAAAGTTTGTATGTTTGGATGTTTGACGACTGAACGGATTTGCATGAAATTTTGTACGCAGATAGCTTATGGGCCAGATTCATGATTCAATAATACAAGGTTGTGTAATTTGTGACAGCTAAAATTTGACACTCCTTTATCTAGATTTGTATTTTGAAGTAGGGGAAAGGGGAAGAATGTGATCGCATTATGCGAAAACGATAGTAGAATGGTACTACAAAAAGTACGCAAAGTATACAATTAGAAGTAAAGTATTATTAATTCTAGTGTATTATTAATTCTATGCGAATTTGCAATATATTTGGTGTTTTAATGGAAATACTAAACAATACATAAACGTATGCATTTTTGGTTTAAGTTATAGAATACCGACCGTTCAGCTATGCAAAAACGAAAAATGCAGATCAATAGAACTTTTTATGGTCATTTCAACCATGCCAAAATGATTTGGCGCAAGTAAAAAATGAAGAGGTTCTAGAAGGTTAAAGTTCAGTTTTTAGATATTTTAAATATTAATATCTTATGAACTTTATAACCGATTAAAAAACTAATGACGTCACCATAAAGGTGACTAATTTGTTCTTCAGCATAATTTACAGCTTTTTATATTTTCAAACCAAAACCAATAAAAAACGAACAAATGTTATTTTTTCATGAAATAACCTTTTTTGAAAAAACTGCATAATTAATGGTAAAGAAATTTATATTATTTAGAAAGTACAAGTTATTATCTTTAATTCGATATTACATATTTTATCATGATCTACTTTTGGGTTTCAAGAATTTAGTGATAACAAAAAAAAAATACAAATAAACCTCTTATATCTTCTTTTTTTACCTGCGCCAAATAAATTTGGTATCGTTGAAATCAGCGTAAAAAGTTCTATCAATCGGCATTTTTGTTATTTTATAGCTAAACGGTCGCTATTCTACACTTGTTCTAGAAAATTACGCAAACGAAAGTGACGCCAACGAATATTTAGTATGAAGAATTTTTGGTTTTACTACTAATATCACTAGAAACTATTGTGTAAGCAACATTGTGCACAAGTAAAGGAGCCGATTTTATGTGTGGGAGCGAGAGAACTGTTTTATTACAAAACCTTTCTATTATTGAATCATGGGCCAGATTGGTTAGTAGACTATTTTTTTAAGAGTTGCCACCTGTTAAAAAAGTTTAATTTATTTAATATGCGGGAACGACCGAACGCATTTGCATGAAAATTTGCACACAGATAGCCTAGATTGGAAAATAGGCGACTTTTATTAGAAGTTGCCACCAAAATTAATTTTCGGACACGACTAAACGGATTTGCATGGAATTTTGCCCACGGGTAGCTTATGACCTAGGTTTGAAATTATGCTCCTTATTTTAAGAGTTGTCACCTGTTAGAAATGTTTAATTTAATTAATACGTGGAAATAAGTGAACAGATTTGCATGGAAGTTTTCACGCCGGTAGCTTATATATGAACTAGGATGGAAAATTGGCTACTTTTTTAAGAGTTCCCACCTGCTAAAAAAGTTTAATTAAATTACTACGCGGAGAATTCTGAACGGATTTGCATGAAATTTTGCACGCATGATAGCTTATGACCTACAGTGGAAAATAGGCTAATTTTTTGGAAGAGTTGCCACCTGTCAAGAAAGTTTAATTAAATTAATACACGGAAACGACTGAACAGATTTGCATGAAATTTCGCACAGAGATAGAGAGATACCTTATGACCTAGATTGGAAAATAAGCAACATTTTTAAGAATTGGCACCTGTTTGAAAATGAAATTTTGCTCACAGATGGTTTATGACCTGGATTGAAAAACAGGCTACTTCCTTAACAGGTTTCCCAATCAGAACGAAATTTGGTACATTTACTACGGATTTCGCAAGGCTGATCTTAGACTGAAAGTAAATCCGATAACTCAAGGCCCCTCCTATACAAATAGGAATTTTCATATTACATACATATCTCTGGAAGTATTTGTGGGAGAGAACTGGAACTTAGTATAGAGATATGTATGTGAAATCAATGTTGGCATTAATCGATTGACTTTTTAATCAACTATGTAGTTAATTTGTTCTAATCTGACTAAACAGTTAATCATAACCGCGATTAAAAAAAATTAATTTTTAATCATTAACTCTTTATTTGATCAAGTAGGTTTGGTGTTAATTAATTTAGGCTGGAATTTTCCTGTGCACACAAAGCAAGTTAATCCGGTATGGCTAAGTCGGGTTTCCTCATCAATCTGAGCATTTTCATTAAGATCTATACCAACAAATGTTTTACATACTAGGTTTGCAAAAGTTCCCAGTTTATGTATTACTAATAAGAATAATTTTTTTTTTT
>NW_023460293.1:33844-39176 GCF_013731165.1 Rhagoletis pomonella | reverse complement strand
AGTAAAGTCCTCTCTCGTCGTACAAAGATCACACTCTATAAGTCACTCATCATGCCTGTGCTGGTGTATGGCGTGGAGGCATGGACAATGAAAGCATCTGATGAGGCAGCTCTTGGAGTTTTCGAGAGAAAGATTCTGCGAAAGATTTACGGACCTTTACGCGTTGGTGATGGCGAATATCGCAGACGATTTAACGATGAGCGTCCAGCGAATTAAAATTCAGCGGCTCCGCTGGCTTGGTCATGTCGTTCGAATGGACAGAAACGCTCCTGCTATGAAAATATTCAACGCGGGCCGCGATGCTGGTAACAGAGGAGGGAAGCCTCCTCTGCGTTGGAAAGACCAGGTGGAGAAGGACTTGGCTTCACTTGGCATTTCCAATTGGCGTCAGTTAGCACAGAAGAGAAATGAGTGGCGTGCTGTTTTGGACTCGTCCAAAATCGCTTAGGCGGTTACAGCGCCAATAAAGAAGAAGAAACAACAATAGGTACAATATATTTTAGGTATATATTAAATATTGTCACATGCTTATGTTTTCAGACGCAAGAAGAAAAACTATCCGAATGTGGTATTCTACCGAGTTTGAGTGGTATTCGAAAAGCACTGTGGGCCAAAACGTATTTTCTTTAATTTATGGAGTCAGAAACAACCAGCTCGAACCGGAATATATTTATAATACGTATAATAAAAACCTATAACGAAGGAGCAATTACATTGTAAAAACAAAAAAAAAGTTGTGGCTCTGATACTTTGGGCCCCTTAAGAAGCCCCTTTGCCCCCTCCCTCTCGACGGGCACAAGATGTTTACAAAGAATAGTAGGTAAATAAAACTGCTGTCTAGAGATGTGCTGAATTGTAGGCACCCAATACTTTAAGAAGATTTCGGTACCCAATACTTCCTTTTCGCTACCCGATACCGTTTCTTTACATTAAACCTTCGCCATTATATGCATTTAAAGCAGGGTTCGGAAATATTCATATATGAACGTTCGCGAACATACAGTTATGATTTTATACGCGAAGGTGAACGTATCAAATATTCTCTATTGATCCTCCTTCGCGAACGAGAAGCATAAAACCAGTCCAGATAGTTCGCGTTCGCGAATGATAGGTAGAAAAAATGTCCGCTGTTGTTCGCACGCGTATGTGTTGGTGGACCAAACAGCGTGCGTTCATATATCTACCCTGCAGGGAAAGCTACTAGTTGTGAACTAGAGTTCTACCAGTTTGCGTTTCAGTCCAACTAGTTCACGTTCTATCCTTTTTCAATGTTAGCGACTGGTATTTTTAACATTGCGATGTCCTACGAGATGTCAATTGTCAGGCTATGCACCAGCATCTACTAGTAGAAATACTAGTAGCAGCATACCAGTTGATGACATAGTCTGCCAATTCATCCCCTATGAAAAGCATTAGTATGCCTTTTTGCTCGCGGCGCTCCAACAGTCGCAATGGCCGACAGAGCAAAGCACTCGCGTGGAATGCCTGAGGTACCACCCTGCAGTGAAAAGCCAAACCAGTTTGACAAAATACTAGTTCATTAACTAGGATGTGCCTACCAGTTCGCCAATTTCGAAGAACTTAGGCGACCAGCGACATCTGCCTTTGACTTGCCAAAGCCAAAAATTAAACGCAATTAATTGCTTTTGTTACAAATGTCGGCTGTGGCGTCACGTGAAGACTACTGGCTCTGGTTCTGAAATCGCAGGTTCGAGGCCGCTTGGAGGTGGTTAAGGATTTTTGAGTTAAATAAATGTAAGTAAAAATAATTTATTCAATTTATAAATAAATAACAAATTTGAAAATCTAATTGCATTGCAAAAAAACATTTAGGAAGAATGATTGTGCTATAAAAACAAAGAAATTAAACAAAAATATTTTTTTTTTATTAAATTTAAAAATTACATTAAACAGCCTAAACAAAAAAATAAATTTATAAAAAATAAAAATAAAATAAAAAATAAAAAAATTTTCCCTACGCCAGGATTTGAACCTGGGTCCTCAGGCTTAGCACGCGAGTGCATTGCTCTGTCGGCCTTTTTGACTTCTGGAGCGTCGCGAGCAAAAAGGCTCACTTATGCTTTTCACGGGGCATGAATTGGCAGACTATCTCATCAACTGGTATGATGCTACTAGTATTTCTACTAGTAGATGCTGATGCATAGCCTGACAATTGACATCTCGTAGGACATCGCAATGTTAAAAATAGCAGTCGCTAACATTGAAAAAGGATAGAACGTGAACTAGTTGGGCTGAAAAGCAAACTGGTAGAATTCTAGTTCACAACTAGTAGCTTTCCCTCACGGTGGGCAGGAAGCGAAGATAGGTTGCATAAAAATGTCGACAAAATCTGAAAGCAGGGTTGTATTTGTTGATATCTTAAGGTTAAGAATCCGCTTAAATTGAAATCCTAGCTGCTCCTGTTTTAAAGATATCCACATTTTATATACTTCTGATAGGATATATTTGCAAAAGAGAAAGGCGTACTTCTCGATAATTAGAGCATATTTATACGAAAAGAAATCTCATACAAATCTGTTTCCCTTTTTTAACTCACTAAAACTGATCAAATCAATGTGAAACATTTTCATTTTTTCCTACCGAAAGAATAATTGATGGAGATTTATTGGGCGCTACCGGTATACAACTTAGATAAAACACCGCAATTACTTTTTTCTGTAGCGTGAACTTTCTCATTACAAACACTTTCAATATCGCAATATATGTATGTATACAATATTGTATACTATATAATACGGTAGTAATTTTTTATTAAAGGTTTGTTGCTATAAGCAAGTAGCGCAGGCAAGTCGCACTGCGCTTGTGCAAGAAATAAAAATGCTCTAACTTAGGCCAACGGTACTCCTCATAATAAGTAAATAAATTCAAAGCTTGTATGAGATTTATTTTGGTATTTATGTACTCTCGCAAATAATGACTATTGTACATCCAGAACACAAATGCAATCAGGAAGAAAATCGCATGAAATTATGCGCTTTGGGTGTAGGGCTGCCAGACGCCCCGGTTTTCCCGGACATGTCCCGGTTTTAAACTATTTGTCCCGGTGTCCCGGTCCAACCTTAAAATGTCCCGGTTTTCGATTTGATTGCACAAATTTTGCAAAAAAATGACTACACTGAGAGAAAAAACGCGTTGTAATATTAATAAATTTTTTTTAACTTAATTATGAAAAAGCATCTGTTAAGTGCAAAGCGCTTCATTTTAATATTGGCGTATTTTAATTGAATATTTCTATACTAAATACTAAAATTTGTATACTTAAATTTATTACGAGTTGGGTTGGTGCTCTTTCATATGCGATTTTTGTTTATAAATTTAGCACGTTTTGCATAAGCAATAGTTGATGATTAATATAAGTATGTACCTAAATACGTTAAAATTACATGCACAGAATTTTACAATTATATCAAGCAAAAGCCAGGAGTTTTGAAACAAGCTCACAGCAACGAAACAAATGACTGATATTTTAATGTTACTTTGTATTTAATTTTTTTTCTTTCGTGAAACCTAGATTACTTATAAGTACCGTGCCGTACAAAATTATTGGTTCGGAGACACTTTCATCTGATCACAATTTATAATCAGATCTTTTAGAAAAATTTTGAAAATGTAGATTTTGAGCCAATTAATAAAGTGCAAGTCTGAAGTTACCAGAAAATTTCGTTGATTTTTTGCAATTTTTTATTTTTTGCTGACAGTGTCTTCCACATACAAAAAAATATCGAACTTAGTTTGTATGGAAGAAACTCTCAGTAAAAACAATACCAAATATATTGCCTCGTTCAAAGCCATGAATAAAATCGTGAATACATGCTTTTCCGAAAATCAAGCGGATCTTAGTAATTTTGATAAAAATCTTAACGAAAAGTTTTGAAAAGTACTGGAATTTCTCAAACTGTCAAAATCCATATTATCCTTGAACATTTACAGCAATCTATTTCATTCTTGAATAACGATGGTTTAGGATTATGGTCCGAGCAGGCCGGGGAGTCAGTTTATAGGGAATTCAATAAATTCTGGGATAGATTCAAAATAAATATGATTGATGAACCAACTTTTGTGAGTCGCCTGAATGTAATGACACTTTCATTCCAGCATATATGAAAACTTAATTAAATAATAAAATATTTAAATACTAAAATGTGTGACTATGTTATATGGTAAGCTAACAAAAAAATAAAAGGAAACAAAAAACAAATATAAAAAAAAAATAAAGCAAGAAAAAAATATAAAAAAATAAAACCAAAAAAAGAACAAAGAGGTGCAACATTGTAAGTTGCCTCCACGTGGTGCGCCTTGGAAACGATTGAAACCGGCTAAAAACTTGCATAAAATTATATTTTCACATAACATATATACACACATTTACTCACACATACATTGTTGAATATTTAATGCACAAGGATGTTTTTCTCTTTCGCAAAAGTCGGTCCTACCATAACTATGTAAAATGTGGACATCTTTAAAACAGGAGCAGCTAGGATTTCAATTCAAACGGATTCTTGACTTAAAAATATCAACAAATACAACCCTGCTTTCAGTTTTTATCGACATTTTTATGCAACCTATCTTTGCTTCCTGCCCACCGTGCCCTGCAGGGCAGGTTCAAGCCCGGCCGCAGGGAAAATTTTTTTATTTTATTTTTTTTTTATAATATGTCTTTTATTTATATTGTTTATTTATGGTTTTTTTAGTTATTCTTAAATTTAATTCAAAAAAAAAATATATTTTTTTAATCTATTTTTTTATGGCACAAGTATTTCTTTCCATATACTTGTTTCTTTGTTTTTGTAATGCAACTAGATTTTTAAGTTTGTTATTTATATTTAAATTGAAATAATTATTCCTACTTACATTGATCTAACTTTAAAAATCTTAACCACCTCCAAGCGGCCTCGAACCTGCGATCCCAGAACCAGAACCAGTAGTCTTCAAGTGACGCCACATCCGACATTTGTAAGAAAATCAATTAATTGCGTTTTATCTTAGGCTTTGGCAATTCAAAGGCAGTTGTCGGTGAACGCTTAAGTTCTTCGAAAATGTCGAACTGGTAGGCACATACTAGTTTATGAACTAGTATTTTTTCTAACTGGTTGGGGTTTTCATTGCAGGGTAGCTATAAGTGGCAGCGATGCCTTCGGGAAGGTTTACTGCTGTCGTTCTCGTTTTTTTCGCATTTGCTTTCATATAACGAATAAACACAACTTATTTTTTTATGGAAGAAAACCGCAACAAATTCGGCAAAAAAATTCTAAAACAAAAATTTTTACCCACTTGAAACTTACAGTAGAACTGATTGAGTTAATAAACT
>NW_023460293.1:21148-30844 GCF_013731165.1 Rhagoletis pomonella | reverse complement strand
AAAATCTCATATCTGAACAATCAGTTGTACGGGAGCTATATGTTATAGTGGTCCGAATCTTCTGGTTCCACCAAATTATTAATACACTATAATAATTATATAAAGAGAAGTCCCTTTTTTTTGTAACAGGTAACCTCGCGAACGGCTTGTCCGATTTTCATGAAATTTTGTATACAAATAGCTTTCGGTAACCACCATGTTTTAGGCTAAATTTTACTTTTTTTTCGGGTAGGTGGACCAGGGACAGGTCCATTCGAAAAAATCTTATTATAGTCCGATTTGCATAAAATTTAGTACGTAAGTAGCTTTTCAGCATATATTAGCATATATGACCCATTTTTTCCGGGAAGTGGTCCAGGGACCGATCTATTTCAAAAAATCGCATTCATGGTTCGATTTGCTTGAAATTCGGTACGTAAGTAGTTTTTTAGCATATATTAGGATATATGGTCCATTTTTTCCGAGAAGTGGACCAGGGACTGATCTATTCGAAAAAATCGAATTTACGGTCCGATTTGCTTGAAATTCGGTGCGCGGGTAGCTTTTTAGCATGTATTAGCATATTTGATCAATTTTTTCCGAGAAGTGGACCAGGGACCGATCTATTTCAAAAAATCGCATTCATGGTCCGATTTGCTTAAAATTCGGTAAGTAAGTAGTTTTTTAGCATATATTAGGATATATGGTCCATTTTTTCCGAGAAGTGGACCAGGGACTGATCTATTCGAAAAAATCGTATTTACGGTCCGATTTGCTTAAAATTCGGTACGCAGGTAGCTTTTTAGCATATATTAACATATATGATACATTTTGTCCGAGAAGTGGACCAGGGTAGTGAAGCAGGTAGGTAGCTTTTTGCCTGGATAAGCTTATGGATTCCTGTTTTCCAATTTTCATGCAATTTCGAATATAAATAGCTTTAAGTAACGACCATATCAAGGGGCGAATTCGTCACTAGGCAAGATTTTTTTGCGCCAATCAGAAATAACGGATACTGTCAAAATATAATTATAATATATAATATATCTCAACTAATATATATTTAGAACCGTTTGTTAGTTTTCGCAAGGCTCGAGAGCGGCTGAACCGATTTTTTTGAAACAGCCACCTGCCGCACGTGTCCCAAGGATGGTTTTAGGCTGAAAAAAATTTATATGTAAAGGGGGCGTGGCACTTCCCATACAAACCGAATTTCTCATGATACATATCTCTGAAAGTGTGCATGGTATGGAGATATACGAAATCAATCGCATACCCTTGGAGAAAAATTTTTGCTATTGTAAAAAGGGGTGTGACATCTCCCATACAAACCAAAAAATACTCATGAAGAAAGAGGGCATCTCTTGGAAAGGGGGGCGTGGCCCCTCCCATATAAATCGAATTTTTATACTGCATATCTCTGAAGGTATTCATGGTACAGTACTGGAACTTCGTATGGAGATATGTATATAGTTGAAATCAAGCCCATACTCATGGAGAAAATTTGGGCTATTTGAAAAGGGGTGTGAGGCCTACAAACGTACCGACCTTTAGCTATCTTTGAATGAATTTTTTTATTCTTCTGTAGGTGTGTTTGTGAGTGATCTCCTAAATGGTTGTACGGATTTTATCGAAACTTTTTGTGTATTTGAGTGGGTCTCTGGATGGTTTAGTTTCACAATTTAATCCGACAGTTGGCGCTGTAGTTGAGTTATTACTAAAAATCTTATTTATGATCCGATTTGGCTAAAGTTTTAAATATGTATGCAATACTATTGCAAAAACGTGCTGCCAAGTGGTGCTGAAGTCGAGCTATTACTAAAAATAGCCAAGTGAGAAAAGGGAGAAGGTCAGATGAAATCGACCTGTTGCACCATTGAGTATATCGAACGCTCCTGCGTTGCAATTGGCCCAATGGAAGTGATTTTCCAATATTATTATGCGTTCAAACTTTTAAGGTATTGCGTCTGAAATAAGTATATGTATATTGCATTTCTGTAGGACAATGATTCGCACCCATTTTGAAATTGCCACCTACTATACTGTAAAGCTTCTAGGACATTCACTATAGAACCGGGTCATTGTTGCCGCCAGGGAGTGAAGAGGAAAAAATTTATTTCGCTTTGCGGATAACCGTGCTCTGTAATGCCGCACAACTGGAGAATTTCAAGAACGGATATAACACTTTCCTTAGGTTATTTAAAGCGGCAAATGACCACCAAACCTTAATCTTAGCAGACAAATGTGCCAATGAAAATCGTAAACGTGAATTGTTGGTGAAAATGTTGGACCAAAAAGTTTCAATAAAATACATAAAAATTTTGGGCGGGACGAAGTTCGCCGGGTCTGCTAGTACACTATAAAAATACACCCACCTACCAAATTTCATCCGGATATCTCGAAAACTGAGACACTAGATTGCATACAAACAGACGGACAGACAGACAGACAGACAGACGGACATGGCAAAATCGACTCAGCTCGACGTTCTGATCATTTAAGTATACATTTTAATGGTATCTCTTCTTATTCTGGTACTTACAAACATCGGACCAAAGTTATAATACCATTTCATGCTCATGAAAGGTATAATAAGATATCAAATATGAAAAAATACTGGTTTTACTTTCTTAAACATTACAATATTTTTACGTAGAGGCACTTGACAGATTCGCAGCTTCTTCGATGTTTGTTTCCTTGACGACTAGAAATTAAAGGAAAATTATAAGGCGTCTGAAAAGCAAGTTTCAGTGAAAAGTCATACATGTACTTACTTTTAATTACATTAAGTAGTGCTCCTGGCTTAGGCTTGCCGTTGACAGGTAACTGATGAAACTGCCTATTTATCCAGTCCCACATTGCAGCGCAAGGTGCAGCGTAGGCGATGTTAAAAACATTGTATGCTTAAAAGCATAGTATATCCACAGCTTTAATATTTAATTTTGTATTGTTTTTTTATCCAGCAAATCCCTTTTTAAAACGTTTAAAATTATATTATACGATTCACCGCAGCCAACAATTAATTCCGCAATGACACGCAATACAAAAAATATGATGAAATATTAAACTGCCGGTAATTGAGTATATTGTACGAAAATATTCGTATGTTGTACGAATTTAAAAAATATGTTTCTGCATTAGTACTTTATATGAAAGTATTAACTAAATTGTACGAATACAGAATTGTAGATTTCGTAAATTTAAAACCATACGTAAATATTACGAATGCCTTCCTACAATATACAAAATTATTCGTACAGAGATTTGTTCAGTGCTTTACGAATGTGTTTCGTAAAATAAACGTAAGATTTCGTAACTTGTACTGAAAAAATGCCTTACGAAAGTCCTTTCGTTATATTTACGTATGGTTCGTAAAATATTGTTTCGTTGTGAAAAATGTGTTCGTGTTACGAACGAAAGTTTCGTACATTTTACAAAAACCAACACTACGAAAAATTTTCGTAGCACTTTTACGAAATTTTATTTTCAGTGTAGCCATATAAGTTAAATAATAAACAATTTTATGCTATTATATACCAAGGTGGGTTCATGAAAGAATGCGGATAATCTGATAAATTTAAGCTATTTATCCCTTTATCACTTTAGATGAAGACCCCTAATATGAATTTATGTACATGCGTGCTTTGCTAGGTACTTACATATGTACATGGATATGTACATATGTTCATATGCATGTAAAAAACCTGTGAAATCTTACGCTCATATGTAAATGTGTGGCGCTTTCAGCCGAGATTTTGCGTTGCTTATAAGGTGGTATTTCCGGTATTTTTGTAGGTTGATGCTGTAAAATGGGTGGAGGTGTTGAAATAAGCGGCTGCCTGGAGCATTGCGGACTACTGCTAGCACTGCTACCAGTATGCTCAGCGGAATCGCTTGATTTTTTCCGGAATGGCGGTATTTCTGGAATCTGCATGGGCTGACGAATAGCACTTAATGCCAGGGTACTTGCACTGCTCAAAGAAGCTCTAAATAAATATCAAACAAAGAAATGAAATAAAGCAAAATGAAAGGGAGGAAAAGGAATTTAAAAAAAAGAAAGAAGAAAACAAGGTTTTCAAAATAAATGTCAGGTTTTCGAGAAAATGGAGAAGAGTTCGTGGAAGGATAGTGAATAGAGAAGAGATGGAATATATTTAAAATACAAAATAATGAAAGAGCAGAGAACAAGAAGAGAGAAAATGAACCATTATTAAAAGTTTATATAAAAATTTTGGATTTTTGCAACTATAAATATTTGTATGTAAATACATAACAAATATGTATCTAAATAGGTACACATTTATAAAAACATATTACATTGGCCATTTAAAAAAAATCTTAACATAAAAACATGTTGAATTTTGACGCTTCCATCCGGTTGCCAAAAAATGTTTAATGAAAACCAATTAAAACATAATTTGTAACGTCCTGTACATGTCGCCCCGTTTGCGCGTAATTATCGTATGTGCCAAAAACCAAATTTTACCAATACTTAGAAAATTAACAAATATAAGTAAACTCGAAAGTTTTTAGGAAAGTTTACATTTTCCGAAAAAACATCTTGTTTGGCACATACGAGAATTTGGTTCATAACGTCTTATAAGTGTGCTTGTGATAAACGGTCTTAGAATAACATTAAAAACAGTTTAAGTTGCAAATAAATTGAAGCACAAAGTTAGTTGTGATCTTAAATCTTTGTGAAATTATGTGAAAAAATTTAGAACCGGGTCGTAATGGAAGTAACGGAAAACTGTCACTGAATTACACAGGTTTACAAAAAAAAGTTTCTGCATATTGAACCAAACCTCTATATCCCTATGTTATTCGACGCCCTGAATGCGAATCCGAGGTATGTTATCCTCCATCACGTCAGGTTCGAGGCCATTTGAAGGAATCAATCCTTCTGAATTTGACCTTGGGATGACCTCTGTATGACCATTAAGAATCAAGGGACCCCCATATTCGGATTTAGTGACAACAGGACCTCGGATTCGGGTTCAGCGAGTCCAAAACCCCATATATATGAAGTTTTCAGGTTTAACCAAGGCATAAGCCTTCATTATGAAGGTTTTATTCCATTTTTTTTTTATTTTAAATGGTATAAAATAACGTTGAACAGAAGTAATGAGTAACAAATTACACTGGCTTACAACAAAAATTTTCAATGGATGCCACTATCCAATACCTATGTAGAATTTCTCGGTGATTCCAAAACTCTAGTTGACTTTTTGTATGGATACGTTCCGAGATATTTGAAATTTACCGTTATTCAGCTTAAAAAAGAGTGATTCCAATTAATCACATATATCTTACGAAACAATTGAACAAATGTAATATGAAATACGGCAAATGAAAGCCAATGCAATTTCCATAAGCTGTATATACATCACTCTTCGTTAGGCCAGATAGTTTCTCAGAAATTAATTTACAAAAAAAAATTTAAAAAAAGTCGTTGGTTTTTATTTCTCCCCTCTGAAAGTTTGAATTTGTTTATTTGTTTCATCAAAAAAACATAAAATCTGCAGTTATTATTTAATTTCTCAGAAACTATCAGGCCTATCGAAAAGTGATGTACTTAGGGTTTCTGGAGCATTTCATTGGCTTTCATTTGCCGTATTTCGTTCGTATTGTTTAATTGGTGCGTAAGATATATGTTTTAAGTAGATTTATAAGCAAACATTGTAATTGGTTGTGTCGTCTTATTTGGTAGTACATGTTATTTTGTTTCGTTTTTTTTTTGTGGTTAGGCTCTATTTTTGTCTCGCGTGATAGGGCCATTTTGTTGTGCCAGTATAGGGCTTACTACCCAGCAAAAAATTAAGGTATAGGCATTGGGATACCAACCGGACTCCAAGTGGGCTCAAGTGAGCCATAACTAGTCCTTAGACTTCAAATTTATTTTAGAGTGCTTGTTTTGTGGGTTTTCAATTTCGTTCGTCTTTTAGATGTTTTTGCGGTTTTATTAATTTTTTTTTGCTTCTGTTTTCGAATTTTACTTCGGTTTTTGTTTGGGTTTTTTAGACTTATTTGGTTTCCTTTTAAAGAGTTTTTTTGCTGGTTTTCGCAGACTTGTTCGCTTTATTCAATATAGAAATTAATAGATTACACTATGCGACAGTCAAAATCGGGATGGGATGAAACCAACGGGAAATGTTATATCGGTCAAAACCAAGATATACGTGTCCCGGCGTTTCGCTTGGTCACGTCTAGGAATCGAGATATATAAGTTAACTCATGACTCCCACGCCGACGTACGTTCCATGTAAACATCACAATAACAGTATAAGAATTTGAAACACTTGCAATTTTAAGTTTCAAGCGATAGCTTGCAATTCTCCAGCCGCAACTGCAGCTGTGACAACATGAATACGGCAGCTCTTGGCAGAGCCATGCAATTAGCTTAAGCAAATTTGTATTCTTACTATTGGCTTTGCTTGGATATTTTTGTGTGTGTGTTGGAAGTAAATTCTTTTTAGAAACGTTAGGAGATATTTCAATGTTTAATAAAGTTTTAGTTTGTCTCTACCATCAAAAGAGATAAGTTGTTTTAATTCGGTCTTCCAATATTGTTGCTATCAGTTGGCATTTTTATTATTTCATCAAATTATAAAGAGGAAGGAAAACAAAAGGATTTTCATCCATCAATTTAGTAGCAGAGTTAACGATTTCAATCTATTTACCAGTAACTAAGTCAAGGAATCAACAAGGAAAGAAGTGGCGCCCAACATTTTGAAGAACACGACCCTAGAATGGAATTATTAATAGTGTAAGAAAAACATTAAAATATTTTTAAGAAAGAATAAGTGAATTAAAAGTGAATAAGTGAATGTGAGTAGGTTTCAAAAGGTTGTTAAAAAAAAAAGGAAAATAAGAGAAGAAATCTTAATACATCAAAATGAATGAAGATCAGATTAGAGAATTATTCGAGGTTTTTGCAAATAAAGTGACAGAGACTTTGCAGGAACGTCTGAACACTTTGACAGAAAGATTAGACAAAATCGAAACTCCGCGACAGGTTAGGGAGTACCATCAGGTAGAAATAAGGCCTGGAATAACCTGCGATGAGCCTCTGGATATAGTAAAGACATTGCCCGAATTCAACGGGGATGAAACTAAGTACGTTTCCTGGCGGCATGCAGCCCACGCCGCCTATAAAGTGTTCGAACCTTATGAAGGTAGTTCAAAGCACTACCAAGCAACAGCCATAATAAGAAATAAAATTACGGGTCGCGCGGATGCCACCCTGGCATCCTTCAATACGACACTAAATTTTCATGCGATTATCGCAAGATTGGACTTTTCATTTGCGGACAAACGTCCGATATATCTTGTAGAACAAGATTTGTCTACCCTAAAGCAGGGTAGACTAACAGTCGAGAGTTTCTACGAAGTAGTCGAAAGTAAGCTCACCCTTATAATAAACAAGGTAGCGATGTCACATGATGGCAATTCAGGCTTAATAGATTCCCTGAATTCGAAATACAGGGCAGACGCACTTCGAGTATTCATATCGGGTTTGAATAAACCCTTGTGCGACATACTGTTTTCTGCTAAGCCGGACAACTTGCCAAGTGCACTGGCACTGGCGCAGGAATTGGTATCGAATCAAAACCGATTCGCGTTTGCAAATGCTTTTCACAGCTTAGATTACAGGCCAAGCAGGAATTTTACTACAAATTATCAAGCAGCAGCGAGTAACTTACGACAAACTGCAGGTGCAAGTGAACGCCCAATACCTATGGACGTAGATCCCAGCACCTCGAGATATAGGGCAAATACAAACAGGGGTCTTGGTTTCGGTAACAAACCCAATAATCCTTTTAGCAGATCTAATACCAACACCGCAGTGGAAAGAAAGCCATTTGGCAGAAGCAGGGCAGATGGGTATAACCATACAGTGGAAAAAAATCCGTTTAATAGGAACAGGGCTGATGTGTCCAATACTGAAGCACAAATACCGACAGAGGGTGCCCAACAACCGATAGCTAGACGACAGGCCTTGAACCATATAGAAGCAGATAACTGCAATTTTTTTAGATTAGGGTCGCAACTGCCATATATTGAGAAACATATGAACGGTAGGATGTTGAGATTTCTCTTAGATACTGGCAGTGCTAAAAATTATATTAAGAAATTACCATTTTTAAAGGGGGTTGCGGGACTCGAAAACCCGTTCACTGTAAAGACCGTAAATAGTAAACTGATCATAGATCAAAAGTGTCTAGTGATCTTGTTTAACGAGTTTTCGCATTTTTATATATTGCCTGAACTAGAATCATTCGAAGGGATAATAGGTTACGATTTCATGAAACAGATAGGTGCGGTAATAGATACAAAAAAAGAAATGATTATATTTAATAATGGAACAGAACTACTTAAATTCAAAAGCTGTGCTGAGGTCAATCAGTTGGAATTGCCTCACTCTTTGCCTTCATACGTAAAGGCGAGATTTTATGAAATTATAGAAGAGCTAAAAGAAGTGTTCGCGAGTCCAGATGTTAAGTTGTCATATAACACTAATGTTGTAGCAACCACTGGTACAACAAATGACGAACCAGTCTATAGCAAGAGCTACCCTTACCCAATGGCGGTTAACGAATTTGTGAATAAAGAAATTAGGAATCTTTTAGAGGATGGAATAATACGACCGTCCAAGTCAGCTTACAACAACCCTGTTTGGGTGGTGGATAAAAAAGGAATCGATGAAAATGGGCAAAAGAAAAAAAGATTGGTTGTCGATTTTAGGAAATTGAATAGCATTACCGTAAGCGACAAGTATCCGATTCCAGACACATCGGTGATTCTTTCCAACTTGGGTAAAGCAAAGTTTTTCACAACACTGGACCGAAAAGCGGGATTTCATCAAATATTACTTCATGAAAGAGATAGAAAAAAAACCGCATTTAGCATAAATAACGGGAAATACGAATTTTGTCGTATGCCATTTGGGCTCAAAAATGCACCAAGCATTTTCCAAAGAACAATAGACGACGTTTTGAGATCCAAAATAGGAAAAACATGTCATGTCTATGTAGATGATATTATTGTGTACTCAGAGAATGAATGTGAGCACTTGAAGCATTTGCAGGAGATTTTGATTTTGCTGAATGACGCGAACATGAAAGTTAATTTAGAGAAGTCTAAGTTTTTTAAAGAGGAAACAGAATTTTTGGGATTTGTTGTATCAGGAAAGGGGCTTAAAACATCACCCGACAAGGTGAAAGCTATTATGGAATACGAAGAACCGAAAACCATTCGCGGTCTTAGAGCGTTTTTGGGTTTAACGGGTTACTATAGAAGATTTATCAAAGGGTATGCCGATATTGCGAAGCCTCTAACAAGGTTTCTAAGAGGGGAAAATGGTAACGTGAGCGCAAGTCAGTCTAGGAAGATACCCGTTGAATTAGACATAGAGGGGCGTGCGGGATTTGAGAAGCTAAAAGAGATTCTGGCATCTGAGGAAGTTATACTTCACTATCCAGACTTTAATAAGCCATTTGATTTGACGACCGATGCATCATCACAAGCTATTGGTGCGGTCTTATCACAAAACAATCGCCCGATCACATTTGTGTCAAGAACACTGTCTAAAACTGAGGCCAACTATGCAGTGAACGAAAAAGAACTACTAGCTATAGTGTGGGCTATAAAAAGTTTGAGAAATTATTTGTATGGGTGCAGAGGACTAAATATTTTTACTGACCATCAGCCTCTTAC
>NW_023460293.1:19390-21048 GCF_013731165.1 Rhagoletis pomonella | reverse complement strand
CGTATTGTGAATACCTGGTCTGTGGTGGATTTGCCAGGTCTAAAGCCACACTGATAAGGCCCAATCAGTTCACTGACGGTGGGCTTCAGTATTTCACACAATACGCTCGATAAGACCTTGTAACCTATGCTTAGAAGGCTTATCCCGCGGTAGTTGGCGCGATTGGCGGGGTCACCTTTCTTATGGATTGGGCAGAGCACACTTAAATTCCAGTCGTCGGGCATGCGCTCATCTGACCATATTCTGCACAAGAGTTGATGCATGCACCTTATCAACTCCTCGCCGCCGTACTTGAATAGCTCAGCTGGCAGGCTGTCAGCTCCAGCAGCTTTGTTGTTTTTCATCCGCGTTATTGCTATACGTACCTCGTCATAGTCAGGCGGTGGAACGTCGACTCCGTCATCATCGACTGCGGGTCGGGTTCTTCTTCTCCACAACTTTCCGTGCTGCTACCATATAGTTGGGCGGAGAAGTGTTCCCTCCATAATTTAAGTACGCTCTGGACATCAGTTACTAGGTCGCCATTATTGTTCTTACAGGAGTACGCCCCGCTCTTGAAACCTTCCGTAAGTCGCCTAACTCTCTGGTAAAATTTTCGGGCATTCTCCCTGTCGGCCAGCATTTCAAGCTCTTCGCACTCACGTATTTCGGCCTCTCTCTTCTTATTGCGGCAAATACGTCTCGCTTCCCTCGTCAGATCCCTATAGCGGTCCCAAATAGCGCGCGTTGCGCCCGATCGCAGCGTGGCCCTGTAGGCGGCATCTTTTTTCTCTGCAGCTTCCTGACACTCCTCATCGTATCAGTTGTTCTTTCGGGCTCGACTACTTCTTCGGGTATTTAAAATACCCTTTTAAAATTTTATCCTTGAATATCCTTGACATTTTTCAATTCTTTTTTTGAAAAAATTATATATTAAGGACTAACTTTATTAGCTTAAAAAAATAAAATAGATTAAAGGGGCATTTTCAATTCATATTCCTCCTTGTGAACCCAAAAAGAATATTTCATTTGCTACCCATATTTTTGTTTTACATTGCACTGAGTTTTTTAAAATAAATTTTGAAATTAACCATATCTTCGAAATTATAACGAGTCCTAACCGCCAAAATAACGTAAGTGACATTTTTTCAAAATTTTCGTTTTGATGCAGAAATGCATCTAGATGCTCTGGAAATATTTCTGCATCAAAAAGAAAATTTTGAAAAAATGTCGCTTACGTTGTTTTGACGGTTAGGGCTCGATAAAGTCTTTTTAAAAAAATCATGCCGTCAGAGAAATGCCCATTTATACAGATGTAGTTAATTATGTGTAATATGAAGTAGACTTTTATAAAAAAATGTAAATTTTGGATAAACAAAAGGAATATAGACATAACTAGTCGAATCAAGGCGCTTCTTTTATTTCTGCCACAAGAATTATGAACTTCTTTCAACCAGAAAATAGATTTTTTGTCACACACTAAAGTTATATTAAATGCATATAAATTTAATTACTGTCTGTCGTTTTGTCACTTATGAAATAATTTTCACTTTAAATAAAAAAGTATGTTCCAAATCCATTTACTTATTACTTATGATATGGTAGGAGAGCTTCTCAAACCATATTGATGCAATTTTTTCATGTTAAGGCATTGAAAAATAATAAATATCTAAATCCCG
>NW_023460293.1:18830-19380 GCF_013731165.1 Rhagoletis pomonella | reverse complement strand
TACGGAAGAAGAAGAATTTTCTGACTACACTGTAGTTTAGAATTAATAAAAAAGGTTATTTTAGCTATAATAAAACTTAAGTCTTTTATTTATATGCATTCGCATAGGTCCTATACTTACTACATATTTATACCTTTCATGAGCATGAAATGGTATTATAACTTTGGTCCGATGTTCATAAGTACCAGAATAAGAAGAGATAGACCCATTAAAATGCATACTTAAATGATCAGAACGTCGAACTGAGTCGATTTAGCCATGTCCGTCTGTCCGTCTGTCTGTCTGTCTGTCTGTCTGTCCGTCCGTCCGTTTGTATGCAACCTAGTCTCTCAGTTTTCGAGATATCCGGATGAAATTTGGTAGGTGGGTGTATTTTTATAGTGTATTAATCATTTGTCAGAACCAGAAGAATCGGACTACTAACATAACTATAACTATAGCATATAACATATAGCTCCCGTACAACTGATTGTTCAGATATGAGATTTTTCGTTATAACTTCTCCATTTATGCAGCTAAGAACATGAAATTTTGCAATACTTCCACCCAT
>NW_023460293.1:14419-18730 GCF_013731165.1 Rhagoletis pomonella | reverse complement strand
GTCTGTCCGTCTGTCCGTCTGTTTGTATGCAATCTAGTCTCCGAGTTTTCGAGATATCCGGATGAAATTTGGTAGGTGGATGTATTTTTATAGTGTATTAATCATTTGTCGGAACCAGAAGAATAGGACCACTATAACATATAGCTCCCGTACAACTGATTGTTCAGATATGAGATTTTTCGTTATAACTTCTCCATTTATGCAGCTAAGAACATGAAATTTTGCAATACTTCCACCCATTATCAACAGAGAACTAAGAGTGAAAATGGCGAAGATCGGGTCGCTATAACCTCCATACCACTGATTGTTCAGATATGAAATTTTTTGCCATAACTTCTCCATTTATGCAGCTAGGAACATGAAAATTCTCACCGTTTTCACTCATTATTAACAAAATATTTACAGTGAAAATAACAAAGATCGGGTCAATATAATATATATCTCCCATTCATGATTGTTCAGTTATGAGAATTTTCGTTATGACTCCTCGATTTATGCAGCTAGGAACATGAAATTTTGCAATACTTCCAACGATTATCAACAGAATTCTTACTGTGAAAATAACAAAGATCGGGTCACTTTTACCTATAGCTCCCATAGAACTGATTGTTCAGATATGAGATTCTTTGTTATAACTTCTAAATATATGCAGCTAGAAACATGATATTTTCACTCATTATCAACAGATAGTTTACAGTAAAATTAACAAAGATCGGGTCACTGTAACTTATATATTGCCTCCATATAACTGATTGTTCAGATATGGGATTTTAATCTAAAACTAATTTAATTGGACAGCTAAAACCGATAAATTTCGTGAGCTATTGTATAAACAATAATACAAAGTCTACTGAGAAAATTGTCAAAATCTATGCTGTATAAGCGTTATCTCGTATACCATTGATTGTTCCTATACCAGTTTTTGCGATATATCTCCTTTATGTAGGAAGCTAAACCCATTAAATTGTGTTACCGGTTTACATACCGATCACACAGCAGTGAAAATCACTTTGATTGGTGCTATATAAGGTATATCTTTCATACCTCTGATTGTTTAGATAAGATTTTTATATATGTAATCATCTATCTATGTGTGCTGTGAATATATAAATTTTTTCAAATGCAGTAATCTATTAAAGTAAAGTTTTCAGATGTTCATGAAAGGTATGTAGCCTTCGGCATAGCCGAAGACAGCGTTGCTCTTACTTGTTTTTAATTTTAGTTATTAATCCCTAACCAATTTCCTTTTTTATATTTGCAAAATTTTTTTTTTTAAGAAAATGTGGTCCGTGGCCCACTTGTTTTAGACTTTTTCAATGCATCGTATAAATAACGAAATGGCAGCTCATTAAAATGGAGAAGACACACCAACCAATGCAATGGTCTTTTTAGCTGTAATTCAAGTCGTCTTATTATACCTTTGTTTTCACCAGTATTCGTTACTTCGCCATCACACGAAATACCAATTAATTCGGACAATGATAAATTCTTTGCTTTGAAAAGTTCGTCCAATTGATTTAGCTTAATTTCAGCGGACTCGCCTTTTAAAGTTAAATAACCAAGAAAATCTGAATTTGGTTCACTTAAAACAATCAAATACGGCTCCTCAATTATATTTTGATGAAACTTCTCACCAATTTTCTCTCTGGTCAATGAGTCATCTTTTCTACCATCGAAAGAGAATGCAACCAGAGCGAAAGAATCATATCGCTTCCATAATACAGCTTCCCTACATTTAATTTTCTCTCTAGCAACTTTACATTTGTCCATGACGACAAGTTCTCCATGCTGGTCTTTGAATCCAATATCTGAGAAAAGACTGGTTGCCAAACAAGCTGCTACCCTATCTGGTATTCCAAAGCGATCACAAACCATGACATACTCCATAGCGTCGTATCTCTGAGTGTAACGACCATGCTTGTGTTCTGTGAATATATAAATTTTTTCAAATGCAGTAATCTATTAAAATAAAGTTTTCAGATGTTCATGAAAGGTATGAAGCCTTCGGCATAGCTGAAGACAGCGCTGCTCTTACTTGTTTTTAATTTTAGTTATTAATCCCTAACCAATTTCCTTTTTTATATTTGCTAATTTTTTTTTTAAAGAAAATGTGCATGTGTGGGTTTTGGGCAAGGAATGAAACTGAAACCCAAACCGAAACCGTAACCGTTTAAAACCGTTTCGTTTTTCAAAACCGAAACCGAAACCGTAACCGTTATCTTAACCTGAAAAGGAACGGTACCGAAACCATTTCAATCACAGGTTTCAATCGGTTTCCAGAAATTTACAAAAATAATAAATCAAAATTTCTTTGAAATAAATAATTTATTTAACCAAAATCAGCAATATTTTGCTTGTTAAGTAGTAAATAAGTATGTCAAGGTAACTTTTCGCAAAAAGCTACTAAAATGGTGCCTAATAAATTAAATCTCCGATCTGGCATCGGTTATTTGGAAGAAGTCATTTTGATTTTCATTTTCAAGTGTATAGTTGTAAAGGACACAGAAATGAAGGGGTTTCATTATTATGTAGTAAATATATGACGAAAATAACAATTATATTTTAGTTTTCATACACATTTAGTTTTACAGCAAAAAGGAAACATTTAAGTGAATCTGGTGATGACGTTGTTGCTGTGTATCTGTGTAGTTTTGAGCGAAAACTGGTTTTCGTTTGACAGATTTTACATGGACGAAAACACAAGTTTTAGGTCGAAAACCAGTTTTAGCAACGAAAACATGTTTCCGATGTCGGTCAGAACATGGTATAAGTGAAAAAACAAGAACAACGTGAATCAGCCTTTTCTCGACTTGTGGGCACGAAATGTGGTTTTTGCGTTCCCGTACTTCTGGACTTTGTTCCATTTTTGAAAAAAAAATATGTTTCTCTTATTCTCTAATTACCAAATCCGGTCCGGATTGTTAGGGAAAGAACCTAGTGTTGATATTATCAGTGAACTGTAATTCTCAATTTTCTTTCCTCAACCTTTAAGACATTGTGATTTAAATAATATTAACAAAATTTCTGTGAAAAACCGAAGCCGGAACGAAACCGAAACCGAAACCAAAACCGAAATAAATTTTGAAGAACGAAACCAAAACCGAAACCGAAACACTTGGCAAAACCGAAACCCAAACCGTAACGTTATTTTGAATCGGTTTCATTCCTTGGTTTTGGGTACGAGAAATTAGTTTTTGATGTTTATTTTGCTCGAAACATACCGCTAGAGAGCATAGCAAGCAAATTTTAATCAATTTGACTACTTGTGGTAGGAAAATCGATGAATCTTTAAACATAAAATGATAGTTTTTTATAATTAACTCCATAAAAACACTTAGAAATATTTTGAAAATATAGAAAAATTATGGTTGGGCCTTTTTTAATTGATAATTGTCCCCGCGTTAGTGCGATTGCTACAACATTGCAGCATTCTTTTAAGGTGAACTAGAAGGAAGTTTCTATTAAACCATTCACTTTTCCCTTATGCACTATTTTCATTTTACTTGTAAGATCATTAAACATTAACCGAATAAAAAACAAATAAACAACCGCGAAATTCGCAAAATTTTTTTATTAAAGGCATGGAGCTATATTTATACTACAATATAATATATTAAAAAATTTTCTTTAAATCTTTTTTTTACTTTCCATTCGAGGTGTTTGCTTTCTATTTTCCACAACCACTGCCATAATGCCCTCTCGTTTATGTGATAAAGTACGCTTGGATACATTAGTTAGCAATTGAACATGATGCTCAGTACCTTGTATGTGGCATGGAATTTTAGGGAGAGGTAGTGGTGCTCCTTAGTAATCCAAATATTCAACCAAATGTTCGTAGGGAATATTCCTTGTGAAAGGCTGCTCAAACAAAATTTCGTCGTCATTTAGGTCTATCATATCTACATAGTTATTGCAGTTGAAGTTTATCTTTGGTTTCTTCTACTTTCGCAGCTCTTCTGAATCGTATATTTTATTGCGAAAATGCAGTATTTTTTTATTGAAAGGTCGTGAAATGCTTTTCTATCATCGACTAATATACTTAACATAAGATGCTTTCGCTATGTGCATAAAATGCGTTATTTTGTACAACAGAATTTATAATTTCGAGAACATCATCATTCTAAAATCGAGTCCAACGTATGAATTTAGATTATAGCACACTACCATAAATTATTCAATTGTAGTGCTTTATGTTAAAGTACATTGGCACACATACTTTTATAACGTACATAGATAACAATTTCAAATTTGGCGACGGATTTTTGGCAGTTACATACAGACGTTAAATCCTACTGGCTTTTGTAATCCTGC
>NW_023460293.1:12166-14319 GCF_013731165.1 Rhagoletis pomonella | reverse complement strand
CCATTTATGCAGCTAAGAACATGAAATTTTGCAATACTTCCACCCATTATCAACAGAGAACTTAGAGTGAAAATGGCGAAGATCGGGTCGCTATAACCTATAGCCTCCATACCACTGATTGTTCAGATATGCAATTTTTTGCCATAACTTCTCCATTTATGCAGCTAGGAACATAAAAATTCTCACCGTTTTCACTCATTATTAACAGAATATGTACAGTGAAAATAACAAAGATCGGGTCAATATAACATATATCTCCCATTCAACTGATTGTTCAGTTATGAGAATTTTCGTTATGACTCCTCGATTTATGCAGCTAGGAACATGAAATTTTGCAATACTTCCAACGATTATCAACAGAATTCTTACAGTGAAAACAACAAAGATTGGGTCACTTTTATATATAGCTCCCATACAACTGGTTGTTCAGATATGAGATTCTTTGTTATAACTTCTAAATATATACAGCTAGAAACATGATATTTCGCACTATTTTCACTCATTATCAACAGATAGTTTACAGTAAAATTAACAAAGATCGGGTCACTGTAACTTATATATTGCCTCCATATAACTGATTGTTCATATATGGGATTTTAATGGAAAACTAATTTATTTGGACAGCTAAAACCGATAAATTTCGTGAGCTATTGTATAAATAATAATACAAAGTCTACTGAGAAAATTTTCAAAATCTATGCTGTATAAGCCTTATCTCGTATACCAGTGATTGTTCCTATACCAGTTTTTGCGATATATCTCCTTTATGTAGGAAGCTAAACCCATTAAATTGTGTTACCGGTTTACATACCGATCACACAGCAGTGAAAATCACTTTGATTGGTGCTATATAAGGTATATTTTCCATACCTCTGATTGTTTAGATAAGATTTTTATATATGTAACTCATCTATCTATGTGTGCTGTGAATATATAAATTTTTCCAAATGCAGTAATCTATTAAAGTAAAGTTTTCAGATGTTCATGAAAGGTATGAAGCCTTCGGCATAGCCGAAGACGGCGCTGCTCTTACTTGTTTTTTTTTGCTTAGGCTTCATTCAATAAAGTATATTGATGCAAAGTGTTAAACTATGAGACTCAGCAAAACTAAATATAACAAGTAAGAGCAGCGCTATCTTCGGCTATGCCGAAGGCTTCATACCTTTCATGAACATCTGAAAACTTTACTTTAATAGATTACTGCGTCTGAAAAAATTTATATATTCACAGCACACATAGATAGAGGAGTTACATATATAAAAATCGTATCTAAACAATCAGAGGTATGGAAGATATACCTTATATAGCACCAATCAAAGTGATTTTCACTGCTGTGTGATCGGTATGTAAACCGGTAGCACAATTTAATGGGTTTAGCTTCCTACATAAAGGAGATATATCGCAAAAACTGGTATAGGAACAATCAATGGTATACGAGATAAGGCTTATACAGCATAGATTTTGACAATTTTCTCAGTAGACTTTGTATTATTATTTATACAATAGCTCACGAATTTTATCGGTTTTAGCTGTCCAAATAAATTAGTTTTACATTAAAATCCCATGTCTGAACAATCAGTTATATGGAGGCAATATATAAGTTACAGTGACCCGATCTTTGTTAATTTTACTGTAAACTATCTGTTGATAATGAGTGAAAATAGTGTGAAATATCATGTTTCTAGCTGCATATATTTAGAAGTTATAACAAAGAATCTCATATCTGAACAATCAGTTATATGGGAGCTATATGTAAAACTGACCCGATCTTTGTTATTTTCACTGTAAGAATTCTGTAGATAATCGTTGGAAGTATTGCAAAATTTCATGTTCCTAGCTGCATAAATCGAGGAGTCATAACGAAAATTCTCATAACTGAACAATCAGTTGAATGGGAGATATATGTTATATTGACCCGATCTTTGTTATTTTCACTGTAAATATTCTGTTAATAATGAGTGAAAACGGTGAGAATTTTCCTGTTCCTAGCTGCATAAATGGAGAAGTTATGGCAAAAAATCTCATATCTGAAAAATCAGTGGTATGGAGGCTATAGGTTATAGCGACCCGATCTTCGCCATTTTCACTCTAAGTTCTCTGTTGATTATGGGTGGAAGTATTGCAAAATTTCATGTTCTTAGCTGCATAAATGG
>NW_023460293.1:4580-12066 GCF_013731165.1 Rhagoletis pomonella | reverse complement strand
TTTTCAATGTCAGATAAGAACCCTAATGCAAAGATTAAGAGATGGGGGGCTTTTATAGAGGAATTCGCTCCAAAGTTTTTTTATAAACCGGGTAATTTGAACATTGTCGCGGATGCTCTGTCAAGGCAGTGCATGAATCATCTGACCGAGTCTTATTCGCATTCAGACGTTTCTTTGTCGGATACCATAAAAATGGTACAAACGTGTCTCAACAGTTTTAGAAACCAGATTTTGGTTTACAATCGGGAAGGCAAGGAAAAGAGTACGAAGATATTGTTTCAGAGATACATCCGATATGAAATAAATTTTATAGACGAACAGAACTTAATTCGACTGCTCAGGGAAACTGTTAACCCTAATGTAGTCAAAGCGATCTGGTGTGAGGAAGAAATTTTTGGATCAATACAGGGAATTTTGTTACGAAATTTTCCGGGAGTTCGATTTGTATACACTCGGAAGATTGTGATCGATGTAACTAATAAAGATGATCAGGAAGAAATTTTGGTAACAGAACACAATAGGGCACACAGAAATGCAAAAGAAAACTATAAACAAATAACAAATGACTATTTTTTTCCAAATATCAAGAAGAGATTAAGACAGTTAATAAAGGTTTGCAAGACATGTTTGACATCAAAATATAATAGAAAACCAGACAATCACAAGATTGGAGAAACCCCAATTCCAACTTACCCAGGAGAAATCTTGCATGTTGACATTTATTCGACTGCAAGGACTTCATTTTTGACGTGCCTTGACAAATTTTCCAAATTCGCAGTGGTATAAAGACTACAAACACGAACTATACCTGATGTGAAGGTGGGTATTATGGAAATGCTGAACATGTTTCCGAAAACAAAAATTATGGTATGTGATAACGAACCATCACTTAAGTCGGAAACCATTAAAAACTACATTAAAAACGTCCATGGCATAAGTCAACATGAGGTCCCGCCTTACCATAGTAAGTCGAATGGACAGGTGGAACGATTCCACAGTACATTGACAGAAATAGCTAGATGCATACGAAATGAGGGTGTCTCAAATGATGTCGTGGAGTTGATCTTGTTGGCAACAATTAAGTACAACAATTCGATCCACTCGGTCACGGATCATAAGCCTATAGACGAACAACTCAACCTCAACAAAGATATAGAGGAGAGACTTAGAAAAAAACAGACAAGAGATTTAACATTTCATAATAGGAAAAATAAATACAAAACATATGAAAAGGGAGATGTTGTATACGTGAAGGTAAACAAGCGACTAGGGAATAAGTTGTCAAATATTTACGCACAGAAGATGGTTCAGGAAGATTTGGGTACTACCGTTAAAATAGATGGTAAAAAAATTCATAAGGATAATATCCGATAATTTCAGGTTTTTTCTCGCCGCTGCCACAGCTAAAATTGTTGACTATTCCAACTCACCATATATTTTGATAGAGGATGGCGAAGCCGCGGTTTACGAGGAAATGAAATATTTTATTCACAAGACGGAAATAAAGGATTTCTCTAGGATAGCTAACGAATGTCTGGAAATTGCCAAGGACTTTTCATACACCGAACTACAAAAAACAATAGAGATAGACTCCGAACAAATAATTAGAATGGTTGATATATTGACACTGCATCATAGGCAAGCACGTAGCATCAATTTGCTAGGCACCGCGCTGATATATGTTGCAGGGACTCCTGATTTCTATGACTTTTATGACGTAAAAATAAGAACAGAAGCATTGATAGAAAGTAATAATGAACAGATTTTCGTAAATGCGGAAGAAACAAATAAAATTAAAGAGTTAACAAAAAAAATTAACAATTTAAAAACAGACAACTCATTCACCAAAGAAGACAACCTTTTTGAACTTATTTCACATAGAAATAACATTATTATCTTAGAATTAAATAATATCATATACTCTGTTATTATGGCAAAAATTAACATTGTAAATCCCTTATTGCTAACAAGGAATGAAGTAGTAACAATTGGATCGAATGTAAAAGATAAAATTAGCGTAGCAAATATACCTAGTAATTCAAAGTTGAAGGTTGTGCAAAACAACGAAACAATATATTTTGTTATCCAATATCCAGTTATTAAAGAATTTTTGAAGAAGTTTTTTGTCAGGGCTGTAATTAAAAATGAAAAAATTGTAATCTTTGAATCCAATATAGTAGGAAAAAGCGAAAGCCAATTTCAATTGTTAAAAAATTGTAATAACAAAACTACCATAAGTTTTTGTCAAATAATGCATGGGGAAGGTTGCCTGTTAAATCTTCTTAACGAAAATACTGCCCGTTGCAACACAAGTAACACAAAATATTACAGGGCAATAGAAAGAGTCAGCGAAGGAATAATAGTTTTAAATAATAACCGATTCGTAATAAATCAAGGCGGAGAGAGTAACACAATTGTTAATGGAACCTTTTTGTTGGTTTTCAGTGAGGATGTTACCATAAATGGAACAAAATTTTTAAATAAAGAACACCGAGCTTACTCACCCCGGGCTGCAAAAAATTAAAATTGAACAACATTTAGAAGACCTTACGTTAGAAAATATTCAGGAGATTGATATAAAGAATATCAAAAGAATTTCAACGATAAAACAAAATATTGAAAGTGAAAATAGAAATACACACATCATTATGTGGACAACAATTACAATATTGATTATAATATTTATGGTAAAACTATGTAACACTAAGACCATTTAAATTCTAACGAGGAGACAAACACAACAATGCAATAACACAGATATTGGCGAGATTTTGCGGCAAGTCACAACAAATGAGATAAATAATAGCTAGTAATCGCGGACGATTACACTTAAGGGGGGGAGGAGTTAACTCATGACTCCCACGCCGACGTACGTTCCATGTAAACATCTCAATAACAGTATAAGAATTTGAAACACTTGCAATTTTAAGTTTCAAGCGATAGCTTGCAATTCTCCAGAAATGAAACCCGAGCCGCAACTGCAGCTGTGACAACATGAATACGGCAGCTCTTGGCAGAGCCATGCAATTAGCTTAAGCAAATTTGTATTCTTACTATTGGCTTTGCTTGGATATTTTTGTGTGTGTGTTGGAAGTAAATTCTTTTTAGAAACGTTAGGAGATATTTCAATGTTTAATAAAGTTTTAGTTTGTCTCTACCATCAAAAGAGATAAGTTGTTTTAATTCGGTCTTCCAGTATTGTTGCTATCAGTTGGCATTTTTATTATTTCATCAAATCATAAAGAGGAAGGAAAACAAAAGGATTTTCATCCATCAATTTAGTAGCAGAGTTGACGATTTCAATCTATTTACCAGTAACTAAGTCAAGGAATCAACAAGGAAAGAAGTTATATATAACTATCATATAGGGGAAATTGTCACCTTTGGTGGTCTTTTTTTGACATAACTCGAGAACCACTAGTCCGATTTTGCTCAAACAAATTCAAAAAAATTAAAAATTACAATTCCTTTAATCTGTTCATATAACGTTTTTCTATATAATCAACAGTTTTGCCGGTAAAAATAAATGTATGAAGAAAAAAAATATTTTTTGCTTAAAATATTAATTTTTTTTTAAACTGTTGATTATATAGAAAAACGTTATATGAACAGATTAAAGAAATTGTAATTTTTAATTTTTTTTTAATTTGTTTGAGCAAAATCGGACCAGTGGTTCTCGAGTTATGTCAAAAAAAGACCACCAAAGGTGACAATTGCCCCTATATGATAGTTATATATATATCTCGATTCCTAGACGTGACCCAGCGATACTCCGGGACACGTATAACTTCTTTTTTACCGATATAACTTCCCCCGGTAGTTTGAACCCTTCCCGATGATTGACCCCTACCATTTGTCTCACAGTGTTATCGCAAGAGGAGTTGGCGTATGAGATGGAGGCTCGGGGCCTCTCGGTTTTGCCGGTGAATGCTATGCGGAAGTCGTTGCGGGCGTCTAGGCTTTTGGAGTGAAGAGGGTCGGTGGAACTCTTTCAGGACTACCCGTTTAGCATCGAGGAGGAGCGGAACGTGGTTGATTTGAAGCTGAAGGAGGTCGAGGCATTGATGGCGAGTTTGCTAAGGGCGCGAAACCATCTAGCGGGGCCGGCGGTGTGACCCCTGCTCAAATTTTCCGAGGCGCGGTCGACATGTTTTCGGGTAAGACGCTGTTGTTGTTTAGGTAGTTGGGAGTTGGGAGGAATCGGTCAGAGATTGAAATTTGGAATTTCTCCCCTCAAACTACGACGATTTGTTGATGGACGGGATACGCCGGCAGACTCAGGGGCGAATGAGTCCATCGGAGTGTATGTGGCATGAAAATTATATGTGGCAGATTGCAGGAGCCGTTGTCTGAGAGTAGGAGGTTAAGAATTATAAGGGCAAATCTTCTCTCGTTTTATCAAACCCAGTTGGGACTAGTTACACCGGGGTCATCAGTGGCGGAACTAGTCGCGTTGGGTAGAAAGTTGGAGTCGGTGAGGTCGTCAGTTGAAGCTTTTGTCCCCCCACCGAGTCACAAGGGTATATTGGAGCCTGACCTGGCCTATGCCTCGGTGGATGTAGAGGTCGAATTCGGTCAGAGTCTTATCCTTGGTGTCGATTTTTGGATCAAGGTGGGTATCATCCCGGGTTCCACTCCGAGCTAGGCAGTAGAGAGACTGGGCCTTAGAGGAGATAGTGACCCGAGCGTTCAAGGCTATGCCAGAGGGGTTAGGTTGAACCCAACTTGTCGAGCATAGGATTAGGGTTAAAGCAGAAGTAGAACTTGTTAAGCGACGTTATTACCCTGTGTCTCCCTTCATACCCCTTGGGTCTTAAATAAATGCACAGAGAAGGATAGCTACCCCCTCCCTTACGTTTCGGCGACCTTAGACAAGCTAAGGGACGCTAGGTTTTTGCCCAGTCTGCTTAGTCAGTTTAGGTGGGTTGCATAATGCACCGGCGACATGGCAAAGATTTATAGATTCCGTTATAGGCCCAGAGTTGGAACCCCATGTTTTTGTTTGCCATCGTTACTAATAACTTTGAAACACACTTGGAGATTTTACAGGTGGTCTTAGATAGGTTAGCTAAGTCAGGTCTTAGATTGAATTTACTAATAACTTTGAAACGCACTTGGAGATTTTACAGGTGGTCTTAGATAGGTTAGCTAAGGCAGGTCTTAGATTGAATAGGGCCAAATGCAATTTTTGTGGGGCAGGATCTACACGTAGATTCAGAGAAGGTAGTGGCGATGCTTAACATCGAGAGACCCAAGAATGTCAAGCAGGTTCGGTCCTTTATAGGTACAGTGTCCTGGTACCGTAGATTTATAAAATATTTCGCGGAATTAGTTAGGCCCCTCACCGAGTTAACGAAGAAAAACCGAAACTTCGAGTGGAACGACAGCGCCGGTTTTTGAAGGGTCTTTCACATCCAGATAAACGCGTCTGATTTCGGTATAGGAGCAGTGTTGACCCAGAGATTTGAGGACGGTGAGAGGGTTATAGCGTATTTAAGCAGGTCCCTGAATAAGAGTGAGAAAAACTATAGAACGACAGAGAAGGAGTGCTTAGAGGACCTGGGGGCGGTTGAGGATCCCCGACCATATGTTGAGGGCGCTCAGTTTAGGGTTGTCACTGATCACTTTCCTAGGTTTGGCTAAATAAGTTGAAGGATCCTTGTGGTAGGTAGGCGCGTTGGGCTTTAAAGCTGGAGCAGTACGATTTTGAGATCGTCCACCGGAAGGGCAACGAACATGTGGTTCCGGATATGTTGTCAAGGAGTGCACCGGTTATTTCTGAAGTTTCTACTAGTGACTCTTGGTTGTTGAAAATGATTCGGTCTGTGGAAAAGGAACCCTTGGTATACACAGTGTGGAGAGTAGAAAGTGGCTACCTCTACAAATTCGTTAGATCGAGATTCCCTTCTGTTTATGGTGATTCGTCGGATTGGAAAAAGGTTCTAGGGCGCGGGGAAAGCTAGGAGGTTCTAAATAAATGCCATGATGATCCGTTGGCCGGTCATATGGGTGTCAGAAAAACTTTCGCTATGGTTGCACACAAATTTTATTGGCCGCAGATGAAGGCGGTTATAGCGAAGTATGTTGAGTTTGTCAGCAGGTTAAGCCGATAATTCACAGCCAGCTGGCGGTATGGGCGAGAGGTCCAAGACAGTCGAACCTTGGGAAATGATTTGCGGGGATCTCGTAGGGCCTTTGGTGTGAAGTCGACACAGGGCTACCAGTATATTTTATTGGTGGTAGATTATTTTTCGAAGTTTCCACTTTTGTTCCCCTTACGGACTGCCACGGTGAAGGGCATCTGTAATATTCTTGAGGATCAGGTCTTACTTTTTTTCGGAGTTCCTCGGTCGATGGTCTGCTACAATGGACCCCAGTTCAGAAGTCGCGCGATGCGGGGGCTCCGCTTTGCGTATGGTGCTCAAATCCGGTACACCGCCCGCTATCACCCGCAGGCTAATACGGCGGAAAGGATAAATCAGATTATAAAAATACGCTTAGGGCTTATATATCGGATAACCAGAGGACTTGGTACCAACAGTTAGCCAAGGTAGCTTGCGGGATTAGGTCAGCGCAGCAAGAAGTTTTAGGAGCCATGCCATATTTTGGCAACTTTGAGAGGGAGATGGCGTTAGTTGGTAGTATGGGCTATATCGAGGCATTAGGAGAGCAGGAGAAAAATAGTTGCCAGGAGAGGAGAAGGAGGCTCGGAGAGATTAAGTCAAGCGTTAGGAGTAGATTAGAAGAGGCCAGTGCAAAGTTAGCGAAACAATATAACTTTAGAAGAAGAGACGTACAATATATGCCAGGAGAGCTAGTTTGGAGGAATAATTTCGGTATTTCAGATGCAGCAAATTTCTTCGCGGCGAAGTTGGCGCCGAAATACATAGGACCTTTCGTAGTAAAAACGAAGGTGTCGCCGTGGACGTATGTTCTGGTGGACGAAACAGGTTGGGATAAAGGGACAATGAATTTGAAGGAGTTAAGGCCATACAGGGATGGATAGGAAATTGATTTGTTGGAAAAAGAAAGCGAGCTTTCTTTTAAGGAGGAAGGGGTGGGGTTGTCGCGTTCTGGCCGCAACAAAATATTCTTTTGTTCCCCCTTCATTATATTCACCTATTTCCTTTCACTCCAACCGATCGGAGTGGAGTCTATCGACACTCAAGTGTACATACATATGTATGTGCATTAGGGCGGGTCAAATTTATTTTCTACTTTGTTTCGCCGCTGACGTATTGCACTGGTAATTCCGAACAAAAAAGTCCATGGAAGCAAAGCTCTAAAATGGATTTCGAGCCTCCTTATTATACCTTTCATGAGCATGAAATGGTATTATAACTTTGGTCCGATGTTTGTAAGTACCAGAATAAGAAGAGATAGACCCATTAAAATGTATACTTAAATGATCAGAACGTCGAGCTGAGTCGATTTAGCCATGTCCGTCTGTCTGTCTGTCTATCTGTCTGTCCGTCTGTCCGTCTGT
>NW_023460293.1:466-4480 GCF_013731165.1 Rhagoletis pomonella | reverse complement strand
AGAATGAGCTATTTTTCTAGGCTTGATATTTGCTAAATCATTCGAGCAAAATCCGTTAGATATAGCATTCGCCATTTTGTAATAATATGTGACATCGGGGGATAATTCTCGTCCCTTTTCTTCTGTTAAAGGCGGTGGCATATCCTGTAATGTAATCGGTTCGAAATCAGTTACAACCTGCAAATTTTCACATTGTTCCAATTGTGGTGCCAACGTGCCAGTTGAGGTCCGTGGCCCACTTGTTTTAGACTTTTTCAATGCATCGTCTAAATAACGAAATGGCAGCTCGTTAAAATGGAGAAGACACACCAACCAATGCAATGGTCTTTTTAGCTGTAATTCAAGTCGTCTTATTATACCTTTGTTTTCACCAGTATTCGTTACTTCGCCATCACACGAAATACCAATTAATTCGAACAATGATAAATTCTTTGCTTTGAAAAGTTCGTCCAATTGATTTTGCTTAATTTCAGCGGACTCGCCTTTTAAAGTTAAATAACCAAGAAAATCTGAATTTGGTTCACTTAAAACAACCAAATACGGCTCCTTAATTATATTTTGATGAAACTTCTCACCAATTTTCTCTCTGGTCAATGAGTCATCTTTTCTACCATCGAAAGAGAATGCAACCAGAGCGAAAGAATCATATCGCTTCCATAATACAGCTTCCCTACATTTAATTTTCTCTCTAGCAACTTTACATTTGTCCATGACGACAAGTTCTCCATGCTGGCCTTTGAATCCAATATCTGAGAAAAGACTGGTTGCCAAACAAGCTGCTACCCTATCTGGTATTCCAAAGCGATCACAAACCATGACATACTCCATAGCGTCGTATCTCTGAGTGTAACGACCATGCTTCGTGGGCAGTAGTTGGACTTCCGCCATTGTATGATCACTTACATCACATTGCGCAGATTCCATCGGGCCTGGATCGTATGTTGTATCGGAAACTGAAAGTGCTGTTGTTATGAATGTGGGCTGAGACTCATCTTCTATATGTTCTGGTATGGTCAGTTTTATCTCATTGTGTTGATCCTGCATGAATTCTCGCAATTTTTTTGGAATCAATTGACAACTGCATTCTTTTGTTAGTAAATCACATTGACATTTGCCAGTGTAGAATATATTTTTTGTGCTAAGTGCGAATGTCTTCAAATTCTTTCCAGCTGTCCGTTTTTCATTTTCTTTTTGATAAACATCAACAAAAGTTTAACTTTTTAATAAAACTAGTTCGAAGTATAATTGGAATATTAAATTTAGCCTAAATGGCAATGACTTTGTCCACCACATGAGGTGTAAAACTTTTATAAGAAAACATTTACTTTCTAGTTTTAGCACGATCGCTCAAAAAGAAATATTATTTTAATATCTAATAAATCATTTGATAGGCCGAACGATAAAGTATCCTGTGAACGCGTATGCAGAAAATTACCCTCTTGCATAGAAACAGTTTGCAATTACTGGATATGGCAGCCGATGTAGGCGGTCCAGTACATGCATCTATATCCTCCATCGGAAACTTGGAAACTATTGTATTTACCGACAAATATCTACAAAACACATACATACGTATATATAAACTAAACGCTAAACTGTTTGCAATAATTAATACTTCTCACTTGCACTTTAATATTTTATTAAATGAAAGGAAATCCTTCCTTAATTTTATTGATTTTTTGTTTTTTTAGATTAACGAAGTTATAGTGAATTATTTACGTATCAATCACCGCATTGTATGATTCAGAATTATTGCTGGAACACTCTACTGATCTAGTTTTTTTTATTGCCAAATACTGGTATGTTTTTTTAAAAGCTTGGAAAAAAATAATAGCGACAATTTTTAACGGAAAGGTAGGCAAAAACCGAAGTTTTTCCTTTAAAAATAGTCCAATTGAGTAAATTTTGCATGCTATGCTCTCTAGCGGAGGGTTTCAAGAAAAATGAACATCAAAATTTTATTTATCTTAAAAAAAATTTTAACCAAATATAAAAACAGGAACAGGTTACGAATTATTAACTAAAATTAAAAATAAGGAGGCTCGAAATCTATTTTAGAGCTATGCTTCCATGGACTTTTTTGTTCAGAATTGACAGGAAAATACTTCTGTCGCCGAAACAAAGTCGCTTATATTTTCTAAGAACAAATTGACCCGCCCCAATGTACATACTTAAGTAAATAGTAGGATGAACTCAAGTTTTGTGGAAATAGTTGTTTGTCGGTGGAGCGCCACCGCAAAGTGGTAAAAGCCTCCATTAGGGTACTCTGCCCCAAAACGGTGCAAGCCGAAAGTAAGAATGTAGGAATGAGAGATGACGTGAAAAACCATAGTAGGGGTATCGCATTAGCTCTCACCTATTGCGGCACTTTTGTTGTCCGCCGTATGATGTCAATGGCAAGTCTATGGTGTTGTTTGTGAGCGCCGTGGTGGCGAATGCTAAAAGCTCAGTTAGTCAACGACGTAGCGTAAACGTAGGTTGACGTACGTAGCAGCATATAAAATTTACTGTTGATAGAGAGAGAGAAGCAACGGCAACGTCACCGCCATGCGGTGGTGAGTTTTGGTTAACACGCAATTCCCATAAGCTAGATCGTGTCTGCGTCAACCTACGTCTACGCTACGTCGTTGACTTTTTGCGCTTTAAAGCGCCCAATTCGCTTCTAGAATGGTCGTTCCGGCACCAATTGATCGGGCACCAACAATGACGGCACTGACACTCCAACGGTTTGCTTACCGGTGCGTACGTTGCGGCCTGGCTCGCAACTGCGTGCCGGGGCAGATATTAGCGAGCATCGAGTCAGGCAACACCCGTATTGTGAGCGCAGTATATTTTATTACTTTGATAATTGGCAGCGGAGTTCTTGTTAGAGCGATTTTTTAAGTGCCAGGCAAGGCACTATTGCAGCAGCAAGATTGTTGGAGAGCGGCGTCAGTCGAGGCGTGTTATAGTCAGCACCGGATTTGGGAACCATATTCCCAAGGAGCACCCCCTCGTTCGGAGCGCCCACCGACCGCCAATAAGTATAATTTTTGTGTGTCTGTGGTCAAACGTTGTTGTTGTCGGTAGGCTTCCCCTTATTGTGTCTCCTTATCCCATCCTTTTTAGCATCCTACACCCTGAGCTCAGTCGCTTCGACGGGTTAAAGTTAGTGCAGCCGGGGGGCACGGGCGGTGGGGCGAGTGGGTTCGCAACCATTTGGTTGAACCTCACCTCGGGTGCGCCCCAAAACAAGGTTTTGTTTTATTTTCGACTTGTGTGTTTAATATTGTTTTTTTTTTGCTTTGTGTATTTCGACCCACCCTAGTATTACATACATATTAGTATATCTACTGTACATAGTAGAATGCAGTGTTATTGTCCAATTTGAAGTTAATTTGCCTTAGGTACTTGGTATATTGCCCTCAAGCAACTCCGCCGTCTCCACTGAGCCAGCCGGTTGCTTAGTTTTTTTTGTCATCTCCTTTTTGTGCGGTCGTTTATTTATTTGGTTTGGCCCGTTGTATTGTCGTTGTTGTTTAGTTGGTACACTAGGTAGATGATTTTATATTAGGGGATGTCCATATATTACGTGGGGGGAGGCCGGGTATAGAATTTTCTTACTATTTCTTATATGGGGGGAGGGGGCGTCCCGTAGATTCTTACGTAGTATTATTTTTCTTGTATTCTTATTCAAAATTGTTCTTTATTAAAATACGAAAATTCACCCAATTAAAGTACTAAATTGCATTGAAATGAAAAATATACATTGAATACGGAGGATATTACAATTTTTTAAGACTTTTGCTTTAATTTTTCTAAAAAAAACGTTACTCTTCGGTGTCTATGTCTATGTAATGAAGTTTTTAAGACTGACTAGGCATACATCCTATATTTATTTGATGGAAATATATAGTATTTTCTAATGTTTAATGAAAAAAACATGTCTAGGGGATTTTTAATTTTACGTAAGATCTGCGGCGGGGGGAGGGGGATCAACTAAATCTTATAATTTATTACGTGATGGGAGGGGGG
>NW_023460293.1:0-456 GCF_013731165.1 Rhagoletis pomonella | reverse complement strand
CTTTATGGCTGTGAGATTTATGCAAATTGTGACTATGTGTGAAAAAAGAAGCTAAATGTTGTCTATAACAACATTGCTAGATATGTATATGGGCTAAACAGACTTGACCACGTATCAGCACATGCGGAAGGTTGCTTAATATTTCTTTTGACAACTTGTTAAAGGTTAAAACGCTATCGACTCTACATAAAATAATATACAAATATATCACTGAGCACCCGAAATGTGTAGTTATGCAATATTTTTTTTTCAATTTCCAATGTTTTTCATTTTAAATATTTTTCGTAAAATTTTTTTTAAGTACTATCGCCCAGTTTGTTGACCGAGTTTTAAAACCGTATAAAACTCGATTTATTTAAATTGCGATTTATAATACAACTCGGTTTACAACCCGCATAAAATTTTTCGATTTGTTCACAAACATAATCAGACTTGCGACGCGTCGTAATTCTGTTT
>NW_023460292.1:0-39200 GCF_013731165.1 Rhagoletis pomonella | reverse complement strand
TTCTTGGTAAATGCGAGGAATATGCTTTCCCAATGATTAATAAATTTCTCCGCATTCTGGCCACACTTCCAGCTAGTAACGCTACTTCAGAAAGAAGTTTTTCAACCCTTCGCCTGTATTTCCTATGCGAGTGAATTACGAAATGAAATCAAACATTAGAATTTAAAATGTATAAGCACATATCTACATACATATATATTTATTTTATTCGATTTTTTTTTTATTTAATTAGCACTTTAAATTTAGTGAGAGAGATTTCAATTACGATGCGACAGTTTTCGAGGGTAGCGAACGATTAAACTTAAGCCTGTCGCTTAATTATAATAATAGTTGTTCACAATAGTAATAGGTTTGTTACATAGCTCAATATACAGGATGTGGTGTAAATAAGTAAAGTATGCAAAATCTAGGTACAAGGTAAGTATTTCATTTCAACATATTTAAGGTACGTATTTTTAGGTAAGTATAAATTCAGGTAAGTATTTTATCGTACAAAAAGGTAAGTTAAAATATAAATATTTAAGGTGACTCTTATTTTTTAATAAATTTGGACCCATGTCCTCGACAGCCTGTTAAAAACATGGTTACGTAATATCATAAACGAAGAAATACTGATAGGTCTAGCACTTTTACACGTACACTTAGAGCCGATTTCTCAGTTGATTAATAACTTTAAGTTAACAAAATCAAATAATTCAATAGTTAACTGGCCAACGTTGGCGAATTAAGTATGAGTTAATCATCTATTAACTACACTGAGAAACTGACGTGAACAGATAATCTTTTGATTATAATTAAACATCCACTGATAAATGGGCTGTTAGAAATTGAAATTGACACTGAAAGGTTAATAGAAAGATTCGAAAAATCGAGTTGCAATTTAAAGTATTATAATCAAAACTTGTGTTTTTTTTTACAAAATAGTATTTCTGTTTTATTACAGGGGACTCTGTAAATGGAACTTGCGCCAAATTCACAAAATGAAACTTCCTAAAAGTAAAATTATATCACACAACACTTTACTTCACACTCCATAAAAACTACTCGAACCCCTATTTGCATGTAAAATAAATGAGGGTTCAAGCAGTTTGAATGCTTGTAGGTCATATAGCTCAAATTTTGATTGGTCATTCCCCGGTGAATCCATTTGCCATGCCCGTAATTTAACGTTATTTGACAAGTTGATCCCAATCACACCACGACGAAGTGCTAAAAAACCTATTTTCTCACTTTTGCAAACTCCAAATTGAATTTAGACCCATGGTTTCTTGGATACATTTTCTTACAATTTCATGTAGAATCCTTCAGTTCTATACGCTCAGAGTAGAAAAATTCTCCCATACAAATCGACCCGCCCTAATGTACGTATGTATATACATTAGGGTGGTGCTTAAATGTAGGAAGCAAATTTTTACATAAGATTTCCCAACCTATGCTACTATAGTCGAAGAAATCACATATAAATTTTGGTCCTGATTATAGACGGTTAAGACGTGTCGCACAGGGGGCAAAGTTCAGATTCCTCTATGGAGACTCAAAAAATTAAAATGAACTTTTTTCATCTGATAACCAAAATCGATACTACTATGGGCGAAGATATCACAAATAAATTTTGGTCCCGATTGCAGTCGGTTAAGGAGTGTCGCACCGCGGTCAAAGTTTAGATTATCCTATTAATACGCCTTAACCGAATCCAATCGGGAAGAAAATTTATATGTGATATTCTCAACTTTAGTAGTACCGATTTTGGGTATTAAATGAAAAAAAAATATTTTAAAATTTTTGAGTCCATAGATGCATCTGGCCTTTGACCCCTTTGTGACACGCCTTAACCGACTCCACCGGGACCAAAATTTATATGTGATATCTGTGACCGTGGTATTACCGATTGAGGAGATGAGACTGCAAAAAATCGTTCATTTGATTTAAAGGACCACCCTAATATACACACATAGTTAGATAGATAAGACTTTTCCAACACCGTTGTCAAAAATATTTTTAAACTAAACGTTTTTTAAGAGTTTTGGGTTTGATACCAATTTTTTACCGACTTCGAAAAAAGGAGGAGGTTTTCAATTCGTCGGATTTTTTTTTTTTTAACAGAAACGTAGTACCTCAGAATTGAAGTCGGTTTTGAGCTTAAAAATTACTTGTTCATATTTCACATAAAATGTGTATATGTAACTCAAATACATTTGAATTTTCAAACCGGTGACAACCCTCTTCATAAGTAAACTAAACCCTTCTTAAATATCTTTCATTTTACATTGTGATATATAACCCAATTTCTGAAAAAAATCGCAAATTTTTTTCTGATAAAATTCATGAAATCGATTTAACAAATATTTTATTTTAAAAATGAGATCTTGTTATAATACAGTTTTTAAAACCAAAAACGAATATAATACCTTCAGAGGGTAATAATAAATAACACAAACCACTTTTATAATAGAGATGTACAAACAATTTTTTTTTAAATACCCATACTTTAAAAAAAAATATTTGTTTGAACACATTTTGCAATAGTACTGAGCAATTATTAAACTTATTATAACTCATATTAATTGATTAATCGCACAATTCGCTTTCAAGCGCTCGGTGCCAAAAATAAAATAAAAACCTATAATAAGGCGAGATCAGCTATATCTACAATTTTTTCAAAATCACCTATAATGTATGAATCATTTTCATTTCTGTTGTTGTCATATATTGGGCTATTCAACCTTGATAACATACTTTTGATATTAGAAACGTTTTGCAGCAGAAACTATTAGCCTCCATATAACACTTTATTCGAACTATTGAATAAGGCTTTCCAACCTCATCCTATTTCGAGTCTTAGTTTTTGTTGAATTCGTTACGGAAAAAACGCGCTCAACAAGAGCATGTGAGTGCGGCAAGGATAAAAATATGAAGGCTACTTTACTTATATTTCCAAACATTTTATTGCGTGTTGCGGTGTCACTCCGTAAGCAATTCTTCAGAGTCGGATAGAATGGTTCTAAAAAAAGTGATTCCATGGGAAAGTTAGAAATTTAGATATTCGGTTTCCGCTGCTTTTCTTTCCTTCAAAGTCAAATAGTGAATTGGCAGGTCCCTGAAACTCGCCCTCTTGTGATTCACACACTTTTCTGGTGACAAAGTCAAAGCTTTTTTAAAAGTATTTAATTGACTAGGTAATCGTTTCAAAAGTTCTTCGATAAAATTATCGTGGAAAGCTAAGTTTTGTATATTTTTATAATTGGAAAATATTTATTTGAATGGGAGAAATCGCCAAAAATCGCCAATGGCGATTTCCTAAATTTTTACGGGCAAATATAAAAAAAAAAAAAAATCGCCGAATTGGCGCGAAATTGCCAAATCTGGACACTCTGATCACAGCTAACTGATGAATTAATTTCAATTTGACTTTTTAATTAGGTGGCAGCTAGGCTTGTCAACCGTCCTCGTTTCGGGAGGACAGTTTTTCTTTGCCATGAAATGTTTTTGTGAAACCACTGCCATAGAAGCTGGATTTGCCTACAATCGCGATTTTTTGTTCCGAATTTTCAAAATATACTTATTAGTATTTTTTTATATTAACAAGTAATTTGTAGCAAAAAAAAACCGACTTCAACTCCCATATAAAAAAAAATATATATATATATATCTCATGATCCGCTGATCGGATCTTAACCAGATTAGTGTGGGACCACCTCTGAGACACTACCTTTCCGATGCAAAAATTATCGAAATCGGTTGACGTGGTCCAAAGTTATCCGGTAACATACATAAAAAAAAAAAACAAAAAAAAAATTTTCCGACGAACTGATAACCTCCTCCTTTTTTGGAAGTCGGTTAAAAATAGTGGAAAAAAGCAAACGATAATTTACAAAGCGTACTTAGCACGGTGCATAGGCAACTGGCTGAGTCAGTGGGATCGTCGGTTCTAAGCCTACTGAAAGAAGTCTGATGAGGAAATGTGGTGATTTCCGAAATAGCTATCACTTCAACCATTTTTTCAAATTATTGTTGCTTTTCCACAATAAATTTTCATTAAAAAACGGCCTCGACCTCAATAAAAATTGTTGAATATATTAAAAAAGGGCGAAATTCAGTATCCAAATTTTAAGATTTTAAGCTTAGTTTCCAGCTCAAGAAAAAATACAAGAAATATTTTTCGTTATTTCTCTCGATTGAACGAATACTATAACATTTGCTATAGATTAAAATAGTTTTTTCTTAATTGCGTCGCACAGTGGGACGTCCCCATATAAGCTGCGGCCAAAAGTGGTAACCGTGCTACCAATTCGCTGAAATTTCATATATGCTCTATTCTGGACTTAATAATAAAGAGCTTTGGAAAATGGTAAATGTCGACGCGCTGCCACGCCCACAGCTCTTGTGGGTGGAAATAGTAAATGTTATCCGATTTTGATGAAATTAATATTATATGCTGGTTTAACCCATAAAAGCATAAATCTTAAGGAACGTAAAAATTGGTTTACATTATCGTCCAATTTTAGAAAATGAAGCGCATTTTAAAAAATGTTTTTTTTTTTCTTGTGCACTGCTCGTTTACCCCAAAATTTTCCAATTTGGAGGATAATTAAAAGTTTCTTACTGTGAGGCCCAACCCTTTACCCACCTTTTTTGGGCCCATGTGCTAAATTTTCTGAATTTTTGGGGAAAATTAACGGACATATTTATTTTATTTATAAAGAATTTCCTATTTCTTCCTTTTAAAAATGATAAAACGAAAGCTTTTACAATACTTGCATACTAAAGTGTGTGCATGTTATATATTTGCACTGAAACTTTCAATTCTACCTTGCTTTTATGCAACAAAAGATGTGCTAAGGCAAGCAGGACTTTTGCCATCTTTGCCATCGAAAACGGATCTTATCCAGAGAAGCGCCCACTTTTGGTTGAATGGTGAATCTGATTAATAGATTCGCGAGTCATTAATATCAACATCTTCTTCCATTTCCATTTTATATTGCATTTTATTTAGTTTATGTACATATCTGAGTCTTTTTTCAGCTCTACAATAAAAATTCAATGAATTTTACAGAAGGCGTGTCTATAAAAAGATTGAAGCTGAACTCGGAGCTAGTCGCATCTGGAATTATTTCAGATATGAATCGCATATTTAATGTTTACTTGTCCTAACTAAAATTTACTTCGCTTCCTAGGTCCTTTTTAAGTATCCATTTTTAAAATAAAGACGCTGCAGGGCGGCCAGCTTAAATACAATCCAGCCGTGGAGAGACTTCAGATTCGGACACGCAAAAGTGCTTGAAACTCTACTGGACAATCTACGACAGATAGATAATACCACCCCTCCACTCCGTTTAGACAAAAAATTCTCCAGCAGAATACCAGAGTGGAACGAGTAGGAAAGGGCCACAGACCTGAACCCAGGGTCTCAAGCTTAACAAAAGAGTGGGTAGCGGGATCTACTCTGACGAACTCACGCTAAACCTCAGTTTTCGCTTACCGGACCATTGTAGCGTTTTTCAAACAGAATTAAAAGCCATAATGGAGGCGCCTCGGTGGCATATATCTCCGCCCCTCCAGGACGGCTTATTGCTATCTATTCTGGCAGCCGTTGTATGGGTCCCTGGACATAGGGACATCCCTGGCAACTGCCTAGCCAACGAGCTGGCAAGGAGGGGGACGGAAATATTTGAGGTCAATTCTGCTTGGAATACGGGCATACCTCTAACCTCCTGCAAACACACACTAAAGGCGGTACTCGTTGAGGAGGTAAATATAAGGTGGGCTGTGGAATCCATCTGCCAAGATTCATATAATGCGATCCGTAGCGGCTGGACCGCTCCTCTCTCAGATTAGTAGTCGGGGTAATCACCGGACACTGCCTGATGGGCACACACGAAATAAGGTTAGGATACCCCACCAACGATTTCTGTCGCAGTTGCAGAGACGAGGAAGAGGTGGAGACTATCGAACACTATCTCTGCCCTTGTCCCGCCTTGGCCAACACGAGCAACCAATTCTTCAACAAGAACTTTCTAGATTGTTTAGCCGATTTGAACTCGGTGAACATTATCGACTTTTTGTGCTATATAAAACGCACTCGGTGGTTCAATAACTAAGGGAGGGAAAGAAACAAATTGCTTCGGCCCGTGGTATCACAACGGGCTTTTCCAGCCCACATGTGCTTCGCGCTCTGCGCGGGGCAGCCACTCTAACCTAACCTAACCCAAAGTAAAGACGCGAAAAATTTGATATTCACAAAATTATGTAGAACTACAAGTGAAACTGTCTTATAAATTTCACTAGATATATTTTCAAATTTAAAGCAATCCTTGACGACAGATATATACAACAAACTAGTCACCAATCAGATTGGCTTATTATATAACCGCATAAGTAGAAAAATTAATTTAAATTACTTGCGACAAAATCATTTTTTTTTCAAATTAATTTTTTTGCATTGTATCTACTTTAAGCTCGTCCCAAGACTGCAAATATGCATTTTTATAAAAATATTCTTTTTGGTTTGGGTTAGAGGGACATTTTGATATGAATCTGCATAGTTCCTTTTTCAGAATTCGCTATCCGTTTTTATTAGTTTTGGCCGCTGTAGTCTCATTGTGCGCCGCAGCTGAGTTATGCCACTTGGGGTTATGTCATAGTACCTTTTACTTCATCGTAAATAACTTTTCAAAATGCAAGATAGCAAAGGGAAATTTTAGATTGAGAATCATCAAATGGGTGGCATTTCATCTTACTGCCAGTAGAATATAATAATTAGAGCTCGGATTTTTATGCAAATTCAATATGAAAAATTTATGCAAAATATGTGCAAGATTTATTCAAAACATATTAAAAAAAGTGAATAAAATGTACATAGTTAGATATGCTAAAAAAGATTTTTCTGCAACAATTTAAATAACACCCAAGAAACAAGACCGAAGTCTTTTGAACACATATCTTTAAATTGAGTAACGACTTGTATTTATTGAACTCTTTAAACTACTTCAGTCATCCGCATTTTTGGCAGGGGCACGGGTTCTGGAGGCCCCAACCATTGCCAAAGTCCCCAGCGCTATAGACCAGGAGCGCATACTGGAAGAGAGTGTGGAGGTAATGCCAATCTTCTCTTCTCCAGAACCGGAAGAAGACCAAACTTTTGCAAGGGATGTGAGTCGAGAAGCAGCTAGCTGCGAACGACCCCACAATGACCGAGTTGGTCCTATTTCACAAACCCAGAAGAGGAGGAGAAGAAGGAAGTATCGGAGAGCGAAACGCAAGCAGAGGAAACCCTCTTCTGTGGCTCACCGAACTGCTCCTGCCGCTGCATTCAGTGAACGGCTCAGGTCTACGAAGGTTACTCCAGAAGGCAGTGGGACCTTGGTGGATGCACCGACATACAAATCTGCTAGCGGACGTTGCAAAATAAGGAAAACTACGGTGATACCCACCATGCCCAAATGCCTCTTCGAGTGGCGGGTACTGTTGTGGCATTTCCCAATTCCGATTAGCCAGACAGACATCTGGCGCCACGAAACCAAAGGTACAAGTGATGCAAGGGTCGGTCGAGGTAGAACTGCCCTCGCTATGCCCTCGAAGCATCAAAGCCTTCCAGCTACGTATGGAGGACTGGGGGCCCGGCCAACGTATTGTGAGCCCGTAAAAAGCCCTCCGCTCATTGGTGACTGCGGAAATTAAACACTGCAAGATCCATCTGATCCGGCCCGTCATTGCCTCCGTCACTGTAGCCAATGCTCGTTCATAAGCGATGGATGGGGAAATTGTGGTACAGACCAAATACGAATGAAAAAGCTAGTTACGAATGGGAGAGCGAATTACGTGCCGAGGGAACGTGGTATAATTTGCTCTTTTAAACAATACTGCAGCGGGAGTGAAACCGTATGTCAAACGGCAAGCTTGGTGAAAGTTCTGAAGAGGGACCCAACCCCAAAGCTGCATTCACTCAAGAAGCGTGATGGCTCTTTAACGTAGACTAGGGTTGAAACACTCTCTGTTCTTCTAGATACTCAATTTCCTGTAAATCAGTTGAGGATTCGCCTTATGCGAGAACCACAGTATCAAGGTACAACTGGTTTGTTGCCAGAACTGTGGCTAATGAAGATGCCAAAAGATCGCCCGGTCCAGTTAGCATCCTACCTATTGTACTTACAGAAGGTGTTGAGCTTTAGTTGGCTACCTTGAAAAAGATTTTTACAGCATCGATCGCACTTGCCTGCATACCACCTTGGAAGCTGCTTGATGTCGACTTTTTACTTACTCCGATACAAATCCCAGAAGCTACAGGCGTTCTCATCACAACCCCTGTATTTGCATCAACATGCCTATCAGGCGGGGAAATCCTGTGAGACGGCCATAATTAGCAATGCTAGAATTCGCCTTCCGCATATTTGTAGTCATTGAGGGTGCTTTTGACAATGCCACATTAGATAGCATGTGCAATTCTGCTCTCCGGCATAGAGTACAATCGTAACTGGAATCCAATTCGTTATTTGCTGGCGCAACGGGTCCATCCTGATTCAGGGGAGGTCGATATCTCGCGTGCGGAGTTAACAAGGGCTGCCATCAGGCTGGCGTGCTTATAAAACTTTATTTATAGGAAATATGCAAAAATTTATACAAAAATTTGCAAATATGCAAACATGCAAAATAGGGGCAAATATGCTAAACATAATAGAACCAAATTAACTCACTTCCTTCCTATAATGAGTTTCTACCCAGATCCGGACTTTCTTTGATGTTAAACCAAAATATGGATTTGCATTAATATCCGAGCTCTAATAATAATGAATGCTTCGGTTTTTCTGAAGAGTGTTGGTTAACGAATATTTCCAAATTATCTTTACATTGGAGACTTTGTACTTTTGAAGATGTTGAAGAAATTGTAAATGTCGCTAACTTAAAAGGTATTTCAAATAATCTACACATGGAAGAGTTCTAAATTTATGTGACAAAAATATGTAATGCCAATGTTATTGCGTGTGTATATAGCTGCTATAACTTCTACCGCTTAGACTTTGTTGCTTTTTCCATTTTTCCTAATAAAATAATCGTGGTACAAAGCTCATTAAAATATTAAAAATATGTAATATTTTGATATTGAAAAGGTTAGCGGCACGTACTACCACTCCGTATGACTTGGGTTCGATCCCAGGTCCCAACAATATCGAAGGTCGCCCCATTTTCGTTGGCTTTTGGAGGCACACCACAAGCTCGGCCAAACCCTTAGCAAAAGTGTAAGCGCCAAAATATTATAGTGGTATTCACCACAGTGAGCAAGTGGCCAGGTCACTAATATGTTTTGTTATTACTACATAAATATTTAGCATTAAAAATATTTATAGATTAAAAATTACCTTATTGAAATAGGGAACATTTACATAAACCTTGTAATACTTAAAAAACTAGTTTATATTTTAGAACATAATAACATTTTTTAAATGCATTCTTTGGTTTAAAACATTGTTTTTTACATACATATGTTACATTCATTCCATTAACAACGATCATATTTATTCATACCTTCAAAGTAGTATTCGTTGATCTGCATATTGCCGCTTATAATTTTTTTTTTATGTAACCCGACCTAATGAAATAAACAAAGACTAGTCGAAACTTATATCGCGATTGACCTATTTTTTACACGAGAAGAAAAAAAATTCCGTCTTCGAATGCGCGTCCGTTGCTCACGAAAGTTAAGCTCACTATCATGAAAAGTCCGATTAATACTAACCATGTATGAAGTTATCAAATTTGAACTTTATCAGTCAGAAATCAACAACACAAACTTAAATATTTGTTTACTTCTGAGAGGGTGTAGGAAGTATACAAACATAGCTTTATCATTAAATCCATATATGTAAATGCAATAAGTATGTACGTAAGAATAGTCAAGGTATTTGAATGAAAGAATCAGCAGCCAAGTGGTATGAGACGAAGACAAAGTCGGCTGCTGTAAAAAAAACGAATGCAAATAGGGCTGGCGTTAGTGGTCAAAGTAATGCACTACGAAATACCTATGAATTCAAAGTCACATTCTTAAAGAAAGGCAAGTATGCAGCTTTAAGGCCTGTATGCAGCTCTCAAGAAAAGCAAAAACTCCATATAAAATGACGTACAAGAAATCGCTAAGAAATTTTCTTGAGTCAAATTTCCTTAAGGCAGTACGCAGTTCTTAAGAAATTTACTACGCTTTCTACTACGGTTTTCTAAAGTTTTTTGTGAAAAAAGAGCACAAGGAAACCCAGGTTTGCAACAGAAATATATGCCCGTTCCATTATTTCTTGAGGAAAGAGTGAGGCAACAGGATGTGAGGTATCAAAAATGTCAAAATTCCTTGGACACACAAGCGAAATAATGGCAATTTTTTCTTGACCGTTTTCTTGAGAGCTGCATACAGGGCTTTAAAGAAAAGCAAAAACTCCATATAAAATGGCGCACAAGAAATGGCTAAGAAATTTTCTTGTGCCAAATTTCCTTGACGCAGTATGCAGTTCTTAAGAAATTTGCTACGCCCTGTACTACAGTTTTCTAAAGTTTTTTGTGAAAAAAGAAAACCAGGCAACCAAGTTTTACAAGAGAAATATATGCCCGTTCCATTATTTCTTGAGGAAAGAGTGAGGCAACAGGCTGTGAAATATCAGATGTCAAAATTCCTTGGACACACACACGAAATAATGGCAGTTGTTTTCTTGACCGTGAGCTGCATACTGGCCTGAATAAATTGTACTCATGAAATAATATTTATTCGTAACCAAAAAGGAAAAACATACGATTTTAGATACACACCCATACGAAAATCATTTCCGCCTCTTGTGCTTAAATGTTTCGTTACTACTAACTGAATGCATCTATAAATCGTTCTACCTTTGGCTGATTAAAATAAATGTTCAAGTATACATATGTAGGTAAATTATCACTAAGTCGAACGGCATAACATGACTTATGTCACTCTCAAAATAAAAAGCTCATTTATAGCCATAAATTAAACGTTACTAGATTTACGGGCATCAATAAATCAACCCAGATTCTCATCTAAAATTTCAAATTTGCAAATTAAGGAATTTGGCATTGATTATGGGTACTCCACAATTTTTTTTGAAAAGTTCCCCATACCTTGGGTCAGAATATGAAATAATTTCGACAAACTCAAAACAATTTGATAATTGGTTTTTAGATTTGTATTATTGTTCGCTACTGAAAAATATATATGTGTATATGTAGTTGAATACATTTAATTGGAAAATCTGATTGATGTTATCTTTTTTACCATGGATCAAAGTCCAATTTTTGGAAATTCAAAAAAGCATATTTTTGCTTGATATTTCAAAAACAGTAGACGATAGACAAATACATATGTATGTCACAAATTGAGTTAAGATTTTAAAGGTGATCAACATATTACATATCATCCCCACAAGTACTTGCATCAACCTTCCTATTATTTTTATTATACAATTGTATTGTATTGTATAATGTAGTTTTTACTTTGAACCAATGATGGAAAAGTAGGCACAATAGTGCCATTTTTGGCACTTTTATTCTCAGAGGCACTTTCATCCTCATTCAACCACAAATTATAGATACTTAGCATAATATGCCAATATACTAAGTATATAACGCAGAATCACATACTACGTTATAGATTAAAAAAATACAAAAAGTGAAAATTAAAAGTACTAAAAAAATTAAAATAAGGCCCGTGAGAAATATTGTGTGGCAGCTCTTGGCAAATCGCTGAGTTCTATTGTGAATGCCCAGCAAAAAAACAAACTTTTAACAAAAAGCAACAAACTTTTAATTCAGAACTTTTAAAAAGATTCTAAGTTTGCAAGTTTAAAGTCCATTTAATAAAAGTGCAAGTTTCTGCAAAATACCATTGATTTTTGATCATTTTTCGCTGACGGTGTGATATTTTAAAAAACTTTCGAATAAGCTTTATATCGAAAAAATGCGTAAAATAGTAAACTTAGAATCTAGAGAGAGCGCTAAAAATTCTGAATTAAAAGTTTGTTGTTGTGAAAACTCGCAGATTTTTATTTTTATTTTTGTACAAAGGTTTAAATGTCGATTTGTGTACATACATACATAAGTATTTAAAATCAATAAAAAATTAATCAACTGGTCAAGATTTCTCACTGCCATATATGTGTAAACACGTCAGAATAGTTACATGTCGTCGTTTAAAGTAAAAAACCGCGTATCGTCGTTCTGTAAAATCGTGTAACTGACATTTTTTGCCGAAAATTGGAATTGCTCACACAAGATCTTGGCTCGATCCCTATCCATTCGTCCTGAAATATACTAGCCATTAATGCGTTTGCTTTATAAAAAAGATAACCATTTGGAAATATCAGTGTTTTTATGCTCTAGAAAATAACTTATGCAACCTCACATACGCGGTTTTGAATTTTGTTGATACGCGGTTTTGTACTTTAAACGACGATATATTTCGGTGTATTTCCCTTCGTAATTAGAATGCCGTGTTAGCTATGAATTTATATATATATGCAGTTACGGTCAAAATAATAGAATCAAGATTCAAAATGCTGCTGTTGACTACTTATCTTTATTCATTTATTTATCGAAATATATCAGATACGCATAAATAAAAGTTTCAAAGCTTGTACAAATTAAAAAAAAAATAATCAAACCCAAAAAAATTGTTATCGAAATTTCAAACTTTTTAATTAGAATCTTATACTACGTTCAAATTTACGACTTAAACATGTTAAATGAGCTAGAACCAGTTAAATGAACAAAACGTGTTCGTAAACAAGTTAAATCGCATGCAATTGTTGTTGGAAACTGAACCAGTTAAATCATTTAACTCGTTTGAAACCCAGTTCAGCGCAGAGTTGTATCAGAAAGCTTTCTGCTTCAGCCAATCAGAAAGAGCCAAAAGCTTTCATTTGACACGCCAATGTTCAAAAAATTTATATTCTCAAATATATTAAAAATTAAAAATTATCAAAAAATATCAAAATTGTGTGCATGTCTGCCCGCCAAAAAGAGACCAAGGCGGTAATTAGTTATTTCCCATGAGGTCTCATCGCATGATTCAATAATAAAAGGTTTGCTCAAAAAGCAGTTTTCTCGCTCCCTCTTGACAAAATCGGCTCCCTTAGCAAAGCATTGTGTGTGGGTTCGTGTGTGTGTGCAAAGCTTTTGCAAGGGAGCTAAGGGAGTGTCAAAACTCGAATGCCAATAATGAGCAAACCTTTAATTATTGAATCATGGTCTCATCGTACGCAGAGATAAATAGTGCATACGAACTAGAGGGCTGCATGAATGCATTCAAAGCGGCTTATGAATTATTCATATACAAAACGAATGAATGATTTTGGCTTCAAATATTCTGAGATTTGTGTCGACATTACAATATTCAAACAATGTGAAAATAAATTGAATTGAAATAAATGACAATTTTTTGTATGAATATCCAAAAATATTTTTTCTATGCACATATGTACAAACATACATATGTATGTATGTATGTAGTGCTGCGCTCCCATCATATACGAAAAAACTTGTTTGTGGAAAAAAACTTTTACCGAAATGAGTTTGGATGATTTGAATCATGATACAAAAAAGAAGGTAGTTTCATTTAATGACATTCGTTGTTGTTGCTAACCATTTGACTTTTAATAAAATTATGGCATTTCATCAAATTCATGCTACCTGATTACTGGAAGAAATATATTTTTTTAAGCAGAGATTTTATCAGTACATTCAAAGATGTGGAATATGATGAACTAGAAAATTATGCCGGCTAAATGATTTCGCAAATGGGGTTGACGACTAGGTTTCAGAGCGCATGAGAATGTGTAACTGCAAAACCGCGTAACTGACATTTTTCTCCAAAAATTGGATTTGCTCACACAAGCTCTTGGCTCAACCCTTATCCATTCGTCCTGAAATGCGATTTATTTGTAAAAAAGAGAACCATTTTGAAATGTGAGTGTTTTACTCTCTTCTAAATAATTTATGCAACCTCACATACGCAGTTGTGCATTTTGTTGATACACGGTTTTGTACTTTAAACGACGATCTGTTAGCTGTTTATCGGAGGGCGGTCTGTTCAAGCCTTCTTCAGGTGTTTTGCATAAATTAATTTGTGAAATTTAATGATGCTAAAAGCATAATTTTTTGCAAAATCTGATGAGAAATTTAAAAGCAAATTTGCACCTAAATATAAAAAGGTTTCATTGGGGAAGAACATTCTTTAGAATTTGATTTTTAAATCGCAAGATGGCAATAAAAAAAAGAAACAGAAAAATGTGCGCGTGGTTTTTATTACAAAATGAAGAGAACCATTACGATGAAGTCTCCTTTAACAGTACCAAGTACTGATAATGGTTTTTGATTTGAAATGTTATTACATTGGTATAAATATGGGAAAGAAAATACTCCGATTTATTGTTTTAATATTATCAAAGTGTCAAGGCCGTTGATAATACTCACAAATTATGAAACTTCAAAAAATTTTATTATCCGTCAAAAGTTGTTTATTGAAACTACCTTTTTTTTTGTATCATGATTTGGATGTTTTCTATTCATTCATTCACATTCTTCCATTTGAAGGTAGAAAATATAAAACAAAATGTATATTCATAACTTACAAAATTCCAAACGCTGAGTGTTTTGTATGTGAAGTAAAATATTCAAATCTATTGTACTCTGTTTGGCTAGAAGTTTGAATGAATTCATGCAGCCCTCTAATACGAACTAAACATTTTGAAGCCTCTAAGTAATCCGTATGCGTTAATATCATGAAGCAGACATTCGCACAAAACAAATTGAAACACAAAAACTTGATTTAGATTTTTTTTAGAATTTCTATTGGTAATCAATCAACCGTCTGAGTTAACTCCAAATGTTCAATGTGGACGATTGTGTTTTCTAAAAAGCTCTTTTTCATTTAACAAGATAAATGGGGCCAATTTGAACGTAGTATTTTCTTCTATGTATATAAAAATAAGTTTTGTTCATGCGTTACATGGAAGAAAACTCGCAACACCCTCGACAAAAAAAAAAATACTAAAAAATCAACGGTAATTTTTAGCGAGTTCAAACTTGCACTTTATTGTACTAAAATTGAATGGGATATAAAACTGCATACTCGAAATGTTTTAAATGAAAATTATTAACAATAAATAAATAAAGATAAGTTCCGAACAGCATCATTTTGAATCTTGATTCTATTATTTTGACCGTAACTTTATGTCTAAGGAATCCTTCATCAAGGTCATTTACTGTAAGAATTTGTTTAATAAATAATTATTATGTTACCTGAGTGTGCTTTAAAAAAAAATATATTGTTCTTAAAAGACTTTAAAAGAAATACATTTTTGTGGCACTTTCATCTTATTTTCGGCACTATTTTTGAATACCATTATTCACATTATTTAATTTTTTAATTCCATCCCTGCTTTGAACTTAATTAAATAAAGCGGTCTTAAGATTTAGTTCAATTAGCTTGCTCTGTAGCTTTAACTATCCGAGTTCCAAATATTGAATCTTTAAGGCTTGCGCTTGTTCTATGCAGTATGTAGTACTTGGAAAACAACTGTAAAATGTATTATTCGTTTAAGCCAGATGTATAGCTCAGTTATGCATATTTAGCGTTGACGAGAGTTGTCACATAACGAATCTGTTCGATGAGCTTTGCGTGTAAGCGGTTACCCAACGCATTGCACTCCACATGTAGAAGTCTGTTGGGTTTTGATTTTTACGTAAAAATGGTATAGCGGAGCAAAGTATGCATAACTGGGCTAGTAGGGTGCATACCTTTAAAATCAACACTTTCAAACATTAATGGCCAATTAATTATCTTTCAAAACAGTCTTATGATTGCCATTTGCATGATTTTTCGTTTAATAGTTCATATCTATAAAAAAGACACTCCGCACAATGAATTAATTTATTTTCTTAACTCATTTTTGGTTAAATTAAAAGTCTACAAAAACTATATAGCTACGGTGACCATTCGTACCGATTTTGGCGGGGCAGTACCGATTTTTAAAAAATTGTCCCGCTGAATATTTTTTCAAAGTCGGGGCATATAAGTGTCCCGATTTTTCATACTTGTACCGTAGATGTCCCGATTTTCAGTGTTTCCTTTATTAATTTTAAAAGAGTCTCCCTGTACTCTGACCCAAAAACAATTTTTCTTACATACGTGGCAGCACATTGGTTATCACAAAGAACATAGAATATATGGGAGCCATGAACATAACCAGCATCCTTACTTTCTATGATCTTTGGTTATGTTTTGTTCTGTTTTTTGTGTTAATTTTATTTATTTTTTCATGAAATGATTCTAACTTGAGTTTAGTGAAATACTCTCAAAAAATTCATGGATATGAAAAATATAGGCTGTAGATACAGTGGCAAAGATATAAATAGGGAAGAGACATTTTAACACTGTTTGGCTATTATCCTTTCGATTATGTAATGTTCATTATTATTTTATGAAAGATTAGCTCGTTATTTAACAAAGACCATGCCATTTAAAAATTCACACGTTGTACAAATATTAGCTCAGTTCGACAAAGCTTCATACAAATTTAGAGCTTTTTAATTAGATTTCTTAGAAACATTCCGGGTATGCAGGTTTGTAGCCCTTTCAATTCAAAGTGGAACTTTTGAGTAGATTAGACTTACCGTTGATTTTTGGTAAATTTTTTTTTGTTAAAGTTATTGCTAATTTTCCCCATACAAAAAAATTGGCGAACATACTTTGTATGAAAGAAAACGCGCGAAAAAATGTCCAGAAATCAACGGTAAGCCCAAGCTACTTCAAACTTGCACTTAGAATTGTATAGGCATACTCAAAACAATTCTAAAAAAATCTGTTTAAAGTAATTTTTATCAGCATTTGTTAAAATTCAAAGTTTTGAAATATAAATCAAATATAGTTTTTTAGATAGTAACTGCCATACCTAAACAAAAGCGCCAGCGTTGTCTGGCTGTCAAAAATTTCTCATGTCCATACTATTTGTATTAAGCATACCAAAATAACGCGGCGTCAACGCTGAGCGGTTGGAAAATCCGATTTTGACAGGGCGTTAGGAAGTGAAGTTGGCTGCGGAAAACGGCGAAAGTGTCATTTTCGTATTTCACACAAACAAACCCATGCTTGTTGTGGATGTTATTTCTGCATTTGACGTAGCGTTGGCGCTTTTGTTTAGGCATAGCACTTGGGCGCTGACGCTAGGCGTCAGAAAACACACTAATGTTTAGGTATGGCAGTAAGCTATATTTTCACAAAAAAAAAATTTAAAAAAGAAAAGTGGCCAAAACATGCCAAAATGTCTCTTCACTATTGACGTCCTCGCCACCGTATATATTTTGTGTATACATTTTTGTCATAATTTTTCAAGTTTTTTTCTCTTTGTTTTATTTTAAATAAAACTGTGGTAAGAGATGTTATGTCTTTTTATTCTAAAAACAAAATTGTATGTTCGGATTCGATGCATTACAAAGCCCTGATTTTTGTCCACAGATATTTGGTCACCGTATGTATAGCGCTCTGGGAATTAACCAAAAAGTCAAGAGAATTTCGTTCGCTGCTGATTAGTCAGTTGAGCAACAAACGTGAGCTCCTTATCTCCCAAGTATGCGCAGGTATGTACATATGTACATATATATGTAGTATATTTCGCTTAAGTATATGCTATATTGTAGGTGGAGAATGCGGCAGTCACCTGCGCAGCCTCATTAAATAAATATGTACATACAAACATATGTATGTCTGTATTTATGTATGTATGTATGTAAGTACGAATAATCAAATCAAATTCTTCTGCATATTCAAAGTCACTAGCGACAAAAGTAACAAGTCTAACCTGGTACTGGTAATACAAATTAGTGCTTCGTCGCTCTATGACAATATTTACTGTATAATTAGCGATTTAGAATTTTTTAAATAATTTAAAGGTAAACATGTTTACTAGGGTGGGTCGAAAATTCTATTTTCCTTAAATACTTTTATGCCTAATAGAGAAAAATTTGTCTCTTATGGATCAATTAGAAGTCTATAACCCACTTACATACTTACATTTACATTTAGGGATTTACAAAACGTTTTAAGTTCTCAAAAATTTGTTTGTAATATAACAGTTGAAATGATTTCAGGGAACCACTAACCACACAAAAATATGTTTAACCCTAGTTCGATTGATGATTTGCATAACTCATTTCGGCAGACGCAGTCAAGATCTTGGTTAATTGAAAATAATTATCTAGCAAGAGTAACAACTGATTGTTTTCACAGTTTGTAATTAGAGCAATTGCAAAAATGGGAATTCAGTGTACTTAGGGCTTGAAAATAAATCGTTATAAACGAAAATATAATCAATTAATCAATAAAAGTGATAATGCAGACAGTGCAACAAATTAAAGCTGCTTCCGACCATAATAGGCTACAGTAAACGAATAGGGGAAATGAAGAAGAGAGTAACTAGAAAATTTGAAAAAAAAAACAAATAAGAAAGTCTAAGTTCGGGCGGAGCCAAACATTAAATACTCGGCGCAAGTATTTTTTCACCTTTCCGAAAACTAACGCTACATGGTAAACAGGGGTGTTTGTACCCCTATTTTAAACATCTTCGATAGAACGTTCAGTTAGAAATAATAAGATAAACTTATATAGTCATATGTGGGGGCATCACGCCCATTTTCCGAAATTCCACACAATGTTACTTCTTTTCAAGGGATTTTTGTTAGTATCAATTTTGAGTAAATTAACGTCCTTAAATTTCGAAATATCGAAGTTTCAAGCATATCTGAAATTTACCGTTGTATGAAATGTGACCGTAATTTTAGTCCGATTTCAATAATTTTCAATGCTTTGCTTTTATGTGGAAAGCACAATAACCATACCGAGTTTAGTACAAATTGGTTGAACGGTTACCGAGATACATATATGTGATCATGAGTGGGCCACGCCCATTTGCCAAAATTTTATCATAAACGTATTTCTTGGTAAAGAGTTATTGCAAGCAACAATTTTGAATAAATTAGCTTTAGTATTTAGTGATTTATCGAAGATTTCGAATTTCTCTAAATTACCGTTATATGGGATGTGGGCGTGGTTATTGTCCGACTTTAAAAATTTTACGTCATTTGGTATTTTATATCAAGGCCAACAACTGTGCGAAGTTTGGGAGAAATTGGTGGAGGCGGTACCAAGATATACACACGTAATCATAAGTGGGCGTGGCTAAGCTTCAGTAGTTACGAAAATATCGCTGTTTTCGTATTTCTGAAAACTACCGTTATATGGGAGATAGGCGTGGTTATTGTCCGATTTGGCCCATTTGGAATACCATTCGTCTTACGCCCGAAAGAAGTACACGTACCAAGTTTCGTTAAGATATCTAAATTTATACTCGAGTTATCGTGTGCACAGACGGACGGACGGACAGGCAGTCACCGCTTAATCGATTTCTCTTTTCATTCTGATCATTTATGTATACATTGGTCTATATCTATCGTGATTCGTCTTGCCTGTTACAAACAACCGTTATGTGAACAAAGTTATGATGCACAAGTGCGCTCGGGTATAAAAATTGTGTAAACTGTCAAACCCAGAGGGCACTACGGTTGCCAGACGTACTGATTTGGGAAGGACAGTACTGAATTCTCGCTGTACTGAAAATTTTCAATTTCGAATTCAGTATGCAAATGCCCTTATTTTTCAGAAATGTGTGCTGATTTTTACTGATTTTTCAATCTCTATTTCACTTCGTTCACATCAGTGACGGATACAGAATTATGTTTAGGGAGGGGCGATTGACGTCTAACACGTTTTACCGATGAGTTCAAGCTATGTGACCTACAAGCATCTAACCGGTCATCGTACAATTATTATCGGTATTGTCTTCCCAGAGAGAGCATATTCCGATCTGTCTCATTTACAAAATATCATTTTTGCCAACACTAAAAGGTTTATGGTAAGGTAAAAAGGGATATTTTCAAACTCCATGTATATACATATGTATGTGTACTAATTTTTTAAACAAACCTTCTTGCGGAGAACTTAATTAATTTCCAAAAACCAAAAATAAACATTTGTTTAATAAAGAAATTCATGATCTGTATTCCAAACTTATTTCAATCGTTGTTTTCTTTTCGTTTTGGAAAGTTGTAAAAATTGAGTGAAAACAAAAAGCAACATTGGAATGCGTCAAAATGAAAATAAGGGAGCACGATTTTGGATGGGAAGTAAAACTCTCTGGGAAGACTAAATAATTGTATCATGTTTCTTACTTACAACGTTTTTCGATTTAGGGATGGAATTATTTTAACAAAGTGTTCCAAAAAGTTACCAAAAATTTTCACTTTCACACAAATTGTTTTATTACCAAACGAAATTCTAAAAAAGCGGGTTTTCGGCCCACGCTATTATATATTGTATATGCTAGGTGCCACGTGACCCACCGGTAGTGACCGTCACACAAATTACAACAGAAAATGTAAACAAAACACACTAAGTATATATAACTACTACGTAAAGATGACTTTAAAACAAAATAACTCTATTGGCACCTGTTGAATAGTTTTTGACTTTGAATGGCGGCAGCGAACGTGTTATAAACTTACCTCCGCCAAAAAATGTTACGTTAGTGGTCGCTTGGGGTCAGCATTCAAGAGAGTAGCGACACATGTGTACACGCCTATGTTCTGCAGGTAACTAATTTACGTACCCCGCGGGGAGTTAGGAAGCTTGAAAGAGCGTGAGCGCGCTCCTAGTATTCCAAGACTTTTTTTCAACTTGAAATGGCCTTGACCCCATGCGCCTAATTAAGGGTTAACCGGCCAAGGGCTGAGGAACTTTTTTCCTGAAGTAGCATTACTACGAGTGGCTTCAATTGTGACCAGATTGCAGAAAATTGCGCTCCAGTTAAAACTAAATGCTCAATTCTGTATCAGTGACAAAATCTTATCGGGGTTTTTTCAAGGAAAAATATATGAAAAAGTTTAAGTTTGTCAGTTACAAAATTTTTGTCAAGAACACAAAATTGGGCCATAAATTTTAAAAGGAGTTGCGTGGAATTTCTTAATTTTTAAAAAGTAATGACGGCCCACACTTAGTCAAAATGGGGAAAAAAATCCAGCATACATATATTAAAAAAATAAATGTGTGTATTAATATGTATAAAAGAATTGATTTTTATTGTCTGTATCTGTTATAAATTTAATTTACGAATCCATTCTCAACGTAAAACAAAGTCGGATGCGAATATAATTTAATTTATTCACCTCTATACATATATACCGATGTACACAAATGTTAGTAAAACTAGCAGTTAATTGTACAATTTTTGCATTTAACAAAGATGTACTGAAATGTACTAATTTTTTAGCGCTGAAAAAGGCGAAAGTACTGAATTTTGAGAAAAAAAATCTGACAACCCTAGAGGGGCCATCTTTTAAATTTGTTTAAATCTCTCGCAACTTTTACAGGGAAAATGACTTTAAAAGGTAAAGCGCGGTTTTCTTATATATGTATATACATACATAAATTTATAATATTTGGCCATAAATTGGTGAATATTTTGCAAATGATCACAAGCACACAGTGATGCCAAATTTTTTTCGTAAATCCCTACGATCACCTAAAAAATCTCTACTTTTCCCTACGCCCAAACAAAAGGTTCCCTACAAAATTTCCCACAGTACTTAGTTATAATTTTCGAAATTAACGCAAATCTGCACGAGGCTCATTATGAAAACTGGCTTATACCTTATTAAGGCACAATTAAAAAATAAAATCAATAATAAAACATAGGTTGAATAAAAATACGTTTTTGTTTTAAATATGTAATATTATTTCAGTATAGCACATACATATGTAAGTTTTTTTTATTTAAATAAATTAGAGTGTGTGTTTTTTAAGCTAAGATCCTATTGTCGGGGTATTTCATGTACCGATAGTGTGAACAATAGGGTGGCCCAATAATGCATGTGAAAAAGTACAGTCGGAATTTTTATGCTCTCACCCTCTAGTATTGTTCTATACCGAAATAATATACCCTTATTTTTTTATTTTGAAATCAAAAAATATTTAGAGGTCGCTCAAAGCGCCCAAAATTTTCCGTGTATTTTATATGGAGAAAAAACCACTTTTCGTGGAAATGGTATAGAATAGTTACAACTCCATATTTTTCTACCAGAAAACTCTGTTCATCTGCAGGAGATTCCCAGTAATAATACCCAATTGTTTATTTAACAATTTTTTCATTGCAACTATAATTTAAAGATCCGCCAAAAACCCCGAAAAATGCAATTAACAATTTTTTCATTGCAACTATAATTTAAAGATCCGCCAAAAACCCCGAAAAATGCAATCGGGGGCCAATAAAAAATCGTTAGTATTAAAAACTGGTTAAATAGACAATTGGGCATTATTATTGAAAGTCTCCTGAAGAGAACCAGAGTTTTCCGATCGAAAAATATTGACTTTTAAGAATCCTATACCATTTCTACGAAAACAAGTAAGAAAGTCTAAGTTCGGGCGGAGCCGAACATTAAATACCCGGCGCAAGTATTAAATATATGTTTTTTCACCTTTTCGAAACCTACCGCTAGATGGTAAGCCGGGGTGTATCATTTTTGAGTAAATTAGCGTCCTTAAATTTCGAAATATTGAAGTTTCAAGCATTTCTGAAATTTCCCGTTATATGAAAAGCGGCCGTAATTTTAGTCCGATTTTAATAATTTTCAACGTTTTGCTTATATGTGGCAAGCACAATAACCACACCGAGTTTGGTACAAATTGGTAGAACGGTTACCGATATACATATATGTGATCATAAGTGGGCGGTGCCACGCCCATTTTCCAAAATTTTACCATTAACGTATTTCTTGGTAAAGAATTGTTGCAAGCATCAATTTTGAATAAATTAGCTTCAATATTTACTGATTTATCGAAGATTTTGTATTTCTCTAAATTACCGTTATATGGGATGTGGGCGTGGTTATCGTCCGATTTTAAAAATTTTCGGCGATTTTTTATGCTGTACCAAGGCCAACAACTGTGCCAAGTTTGGAAGAAATTAGTGCAGCGGTTACCAAGATATACACATGTAACCATAAGTGGGCGTGGCTACGCCCATTTTCCAAAAATTTATAACACTCTTAGTTTTCGTCTAAAAATTGTTGTAAATGTTAATTTTGAGTGAATAATCTTCGGTAGTTACTAAAATATCGCAGTTTTCGTATTTCCGAAAATTACCGTTATATGGGATGTGGGCGTGGTTATTGTCCGATTTTTTAAATTTTCGGCCATTTAGTATACTGTATCAAGGCCAACTACTGTGCCAAGTTTGGAAGAAATTGGTGCAGCGGTTACCAAGATATACACATGTAACCATAAGTGGGCGTGGCTACGCCCATTTTCCAAGAATTTATAATATTCTTATTTTTCGTCTAAAAGTTATTGTAAATATCAGTTTTGAGTTAATTATCTTCAGTAGTTACTACAATATCGCAGCCAAAATTGTGCTGACTACAAGCAACCAAAAATAATATTGCTGTACTGATAATGTGAACCCTCTTTTGCTCTATTGTTCTGCAAATTGTAAAAAAATGCCGGGATTTTTATCGGGCGCTCATGTCCCGATCAAAGTCGGCAATTTGTTTATTGTTATTGATAACCAAGCATGATAGCAAGGCGAATTTATACAAGGTGGTGTTGTTAGATCAGCTGATATTTTCGCCTTACATGTATTTTGTTTTTGCTTTTACTGATTTGACAGCACACCCATCAAAAGCAATAACAAAATACATGGAAACTTTGGGGCGAATTGAGATTTTGACTTAACACCCGTAATACAAAATACATAGGATTGTTGTTTTTATATTCTTGCTACCATCCAGTGTGCGAACCTCTCATATGTGGTAGATCTACCACATATTTTTTTAAATTATTGTTTCCACAACATCTACCACACAAGACGTAAGACCTACCACATTTTTAGGCAACGTTTGTTTACAATTTTCAAATAACTCTAAAATTTCAACTTAATTTTTGTAAGAAATATAAAAAATAATCAATCAATTTTTAAAACGTTTCATCATGAATTTGGCTTTAAATATATCCGTGCCTAAACTTTTTAATATTTTAGAAACCCGCATATTTATATTTGCTAAAGTATCTTTTATACAAAGGAAAGGAGTTCTTTGTTCTATCTGTTAAAGAATCGTATATTTAATCAACCTAATAAAATGAGTGCAATGGGGTATAGTCGTTGCGCTGGGTATGCAGTTACAGTTGCACGGCTATACTCAATCCCGACTCTTGCGTCCTCGTTCGCGCACTCTGGGCAACGTGAGCAACCCATGTGCGATATGCGGTAACCAATCCGAGCTTCGGTGGGGCCCATCCGACTTATTCGGTTTAAGGGCTCACTGAAGTCTGCAGCGTCTGTTCACCAGTAGGTGCGGCTGCAAGCGGGTTTCTGCTTGGAGCAAGCGGCTCGCTATATAAAAGTGTATTTGGATGCGAAACCGGCCCCGTCCCAGCAATGGCTTGTGCGCTTGGTTTGGGATCCGCCACGTAAAAACCACTTCCAGCGAGAAGCAAGGTAAAGCCTCGGATGAGACCCTTATGATGACGACCACGGCAAACGTTTAAAGGCCTACGATTTGGGGGAATGCACCTGGAATGTCCGGACCTTAATGGGGAAGGTGCCTCTGCCCGGCTGGTTGATGTCCTCGTAAGGGCAAAAGCTGACATCACCGCCATCCAAGCAATGCGTTAGGCATGGTAAGGCAAGCAATGCCTGGGCCTTACGACGTCTACTACAGCTGCCATGTAAAGGAGCGCGAATTCGGAGTTGGATTTGTGGTGGGAGAGAGACTCCGTAGCCGAGTACTGTCGTTCACATAGGTGGAATAGCGTCTAGCCACAATCCGCATCAAAGCGAGATTCTTCAACATCTCGCTCATCTGCGGCCATGCCCAGACGGATGAGAGAGATGAGTTATCCAAGCGCTGCCCCCGCCATGCTATCAAAATCGTGCTTGGCGACTTCAATGCCAGGGTGGGAAAGGAATGAACCACCGTCGGAAAATTCAACCTCCACGACGAAACGTCCGACAACGGATTGAGGCTGATCGACTTCGCCGGGGCCCGAAGCATGGTAGTCTGCAGTACTAGGTTCAAGCATAAAAAGATCCATCAAGTACGTGGCTGTCTCCGGATTAAAAAACGAGAAACAAAATCGGTCATGATGTGATAAACGGAAGACACGCTTCCAGTGTCTTAGACGTACGCACACTCCGAGGCCCAAATATCGACTCGGACCACTATCTTGTTGCAGCAAAGGTACGCACCCGCCCCTTTGCAGAAAAAAAATGTCCGTCCAAATATGAAAGGAAAGCTCAACGTCGGAAAGCTGCAATCACAACAGACAACCAGTGCTTTCACTACTATACTCTCACACCTGCTCTCAGAGAGCACTCTTATACAAACCGACATATGCGAGCAGTGGAACCACATTTCCCGCTCATTAAGTACCGCCGCCGAAAAAGTGGTCGGATTTCAGCGAGCCCGAAAGAACTACTGATACGATGAGGAGTATCAGGAAGCTTCAGAGAAAAAAGATGCCGCATACAGGGGCACCCTGCGATCGGGCGGGATCTGAAGAGAGAAGCGAGACGTATTTGCCGCAATAAAAAGGGAGATGTCGAAATACGTGAGTGCAAAGAGCTTGAAATGCTGGCCGACAGGAAGAATGCCCGAAAATTTTACCAGAGACTGACTATGACGAGGTACGAATAGCATAACGCGGCTGAAAAACTACAAAGCTGCTGGAGCTGCCAGCAGAGCTATTCAAGTACGGCGGCGAGGAGTTGATAAGGTGCATGCATCAACTCTTGAGCAGAATATGGTTAGATGAACACATGCGCGATGACTGGAATTTAAGTGTGCTCTGGCCAAACCACAAGAAAAGCGACCCCGCCATTCACGCCTAGGGATGTTGCGATACCATAAAAGTATCGATACCAGTATCAAATGATGTATCAGAAGCTAAGTATTGATACAAATATTGGTAGTGGTATCGGAAATAAAATATCGATATTGTCTAGGCGCGTCTGCTAACACCAGGCGCATTAATACATGCTATGTACTGCTGCATGTGCAAACATTTCCTTTATGCAATTTAGGAAATTTTTGCACATGCATTTCTCAACTGCCATGTAATTGAACTTTCTTAAGTTTTAATTAGATGGCACTTCAAAGTATGCTCGGCATAGTCTGATGCATCCTCCGGACACTGCTTCCGGAGCATTTTGCGGACTCTGCATGACTTACAACCATGCAGAGGTGGCAAACGAGCTTTGCCATTGGCCACAGTGGCTAACCACCATTTTTTTTTATATATAAATACATACATACATGCAAACATACTGTTCTCCCCTCTCACTGATATTTCAGATATTTTATCTTTTTGATAAAAATATAAAGTTTGACATAATATGAATGATGCAGTTAATGAAATTTAATAAGAAATCTTTAACAACTGCAGTGCGTAATAAACAAAATATAAAAATTAGCTTGATTTCATCAGAAATCAGTAAACCCTTTCTTTAAATTGGTTCTATGTACGAAAATTTCAGATTTTTCAAACCGACATTGCCCTAAACCGAGCTTTTGTCAATCTTGGTAATGTGATTCCATACTTTACTTTTCTGCGTAAAAGTAGAAAAACAGAAATAAAAACAAAACAATGTCGTTACGCTGTATACATATGTACTATGTTTATACGGTTTGAATACAGTACGATGCCATACAAGTATCGATACTAGTATCAAATGGGCATAGGAAATAAAATTTCGCGCAAACGATAACATAGAGTCACTAATCAGGAAATATACTTAAATAGAATTCTAGGAACAATATGGCTTGTATGAAGATGATATTGATATTGACAGAGCTGGGTCGTAATGATTCCTTTAGGAATTAAATCACTCCCAATCACAAATTACAAGGAATTGTAATTAGGAATCAAATCCTTCAGTCCACAGCAAAGGAATCGATTACTTTCTCAATTCCTTGAAGTAATTAAATAAATGAAATATTGCCATGAGAGTGTCAAACTAAAGAGTTTTCAAAGGGCTTACGGTCGAAAATATTTTAAAGGAGGGTTGTCACCTGTTAAAAAATATAGCACAATTTAATTGATAAACTAAATGATATATTACAATATAGATTTAAATTAAGAAGGTTTAAGAAAGATAACTTCTGGAAATAGTTTTAAGTAAAATTGAAACCTCTTTTAAAATATAAACTCGGTTATTTGATAAAGTAAATGAAATACTGCATTTTGGGAATCAAACTAAAGAGTTTTAAGAAGGTTTACGCCGAAAATATGTTGGAGGAGGGTTGCCACCTGTTTGAAAATTTAACTTAAATTAATTGATCTAGGTATCAAATTAAAGAGGTTTAAAAAAGAAGACTTTCAAAAATACTTTTGAGGAGGGTTGCCACCTATTTGAAAATTTTAACCCAGTTAAATTGATAAAAGAAAGAATATTTTACATCCTTTTAGGTATCTTTGGTTAAGATTTACATACAACAATTTTAAATTTTCTCCATAAGAAGAGTATTATATAAAGAATTTTTTTTTTGAACAGCTACAGTTTAAGTTATTCAGTTTTCTTAAAGTCCAATTAGTAATACTACTTAAGTATAAGTTATTTATTCAAGGCAGTTAGCAACCAAGAAATTTAACAAAGCTATCGCAATTCAACAGTAAAAAATTTTGTTTATAAATTTTTCGTATACTTTTTAAATTACTTTGAGGAATGGAATTCGAAAAAATCAATTACATTTTCAATTCCTTTCAAAGGAATTGGAAAAAAATGCATTTTCAATTCCTTTCAAAGGAATTGATGGAAAATAATTACATTACTAGCACGTAATATATTCCAATTACAATATGGAATTACTTGTAATGGAATTAAAGAAAAAAGCAATTCCATTTGAAATTACTTCAAGGAATTGAAAAAGTTATCGATTTCTTTGCTGTGAACTGAAGGAATTGAATCCTAATTACAATTGCTGAGGAATGTAATTGTAATTGTAATGTAATTGCATTTACCCATTAAGCGGTATCGTAAGAAAATACCCATATGGGTATCAATAGTATCGTCACCTTAGTATCCAATACCGATTAACCCAGTATCGAAAACAAGGTATCGATACCAAGATTATATCAGTAGTATTGCTTCATCCCTATTCGCTCCAACTACCGCGGGATCAGCTTTCTAAGGTCTTATCGAGCGTATTGTGTGGTGGGCTTCAGCACCGTCAATGGTGGTGTGGTCAGTGTGGTTTTTAGACCAGGAAAAGACCCGCGAGAAATGGATCGACACTCACCACCTATTTGTCGACTTTAAAGCAGCTTTCGACAGCACTATAAGGAGTTGCATATACGCCGCTATGTCAAAACTCATACGGCTGTGTAAAATGAGGTTAAACAATACCACCAGCTCCGTCAGAATTGGGAAAGACCTCTCCGAGCCGTCCGCCACCAAACGGGGTTTCAGACAGGGCGACCCCCTTTCCTTTGACTTCTTTAATCTGATGTTGGAGAAGATAATAAGAGCTGCAGAACTGAACCGCTGAGGCACAATTTACTACAAGAGCGATGACATCGACATCATCGGCAACAAAAACCGCGAAGTGTGTTCTGCCTTTTCCAAGTTGGATAAGGAAGCAAAGCGAATCGGTCTGGTGGTAAATGAGGACAAGACGAAGTATCTCCTGTCATCAAACAAACAGTCATCTCCCTCGCGCCTTGGCACCCACGCCCCTATTGATAGTTGTAATTTCGAGAAAGTGGAGGATTTCGTTTACTTGGGAATCAGCATTAACACTGATAATAATGTCAGCATTGAAATCCAACGCAGAATCGCTCTAGCCAACAAGTGCTACTTTAGACTGGGTAAACAATTCAGTAAGAGGAGGAGGTATATGGCGCAAAAGCATGGACAATGACAACATCCGATGAGGCGGCTCTTGGAGTATTCGAAAGAAAGATTTTGCGGAAGATTTACGGGCCTCTATGCGTTAGCGACGGCGAGTACCGCAGACGATGGAACGATGAGCTGTATGAACTTTACAACGACATGGACATAACACAGCGAATTAAAATACAGCGGCTCCGCTGGCTTGGCCATGTCGTTCGAATGGACACCGACGCTCCAGCTCTGAAAGTGTTCAGCTCGGAACCCGCTGGTGGTACCAGAGGAAGAGGGAGGGCCCCACTGCGATGGAGAGATCAGGTGGAGAAGGACTTGGCTTCACTTCGCGTTTCCGATAGGCGTCAGTTGGCACAGAAGAGAAACGACTGGCGTGCTTTGCTGAACTTGGCCAAAATCGCTTAGGCGGTTACAGCGCCAAATAAGAAGAAGAAGAATAAAATGAGTTACTAGTCAGAACTGTAGTAGAGATGGAAAACTATCCATGTTCGTTACCATGTTTTGGATGTTTTCAAAGCAAAACATGGATGTTTTACCTGCAACTTACATAAACAAATGTACCTTTGGGGATCAGATTGTACAACATACCCTACATATTTGCATTTTTCTATAAAACCTTTTTTTGGTAAAAATATAATAGAAAGTGGCTGATATCACAGTGATGTAATGCATAGTTAGTGTTAAAAACTAAATTTTTAGAGAAGTGGCCTCCAACGTGTGTTTTAAAACACATTGGTCGAAAAAAAATAGCCGCATCATATAATGACAATTTTTAACAATTGTTAATTTTTATATATTTTTTTATCCAAAATATACATAGCTAATTTTTTAACAAAACCCGTATGAATCTAAGTTTCAAACCTGGTGCAGCAATTAAAAAATCAACAAACTTTCTTAAAATTTCGAGCTTTTTGATTCGATTTCTTAGAAAGATTTAGAGTTTGCATTTGCTTCCATATATTGAACAAACATAACTGATTTTTATATGGAAGAAAACCGTAACATCTTCGGTAAAAAATCTAAAAAATCAAGAATAAATTTCAGACCTTTTAAACTTTCATTTTATTCGAAAATCGAACCTACAATCACTGTCCAAACCCCTTTTTATTTTAGTGTGGTAGCATCGGCAAAAAAGTGTGGTAGATTTGAATAAGATGTGGTAGATTTTCCTACTCATATTTTTATTGGGTAAACATATCGCACACCGTCGTCAAAAGAGGCACAACTCAAAAATTAGATCGGAAAATATAAGTTCTAGTGGATCGTACAGATTCAACGCAATTGATACAAAAACAAGTATAACATTAGTTTTCTAGTTAGAGAATATAATCATGAAGAAAAAAAGTCGTGGGTACTAGGTACTCATGAAATTTTATGTGTTAACATAAATATGCGTACGCCAAAGCATAAAAGTACGTTTACATATAAATAGGTCCATTCAATAACTTTTCCAGTAATTACTCGCAGCGAGAGCGTAAAAGAAAAATATAGAGTAAAATTGAGAGGAAGAGAAAATTTTCAGAAAAAGTTATTGAACGCAAAACTAGTAAAAACTTTGCAACTTACGCCGTTTTGACACTTTCTGACAGTTAATTTTTGGCGCGCAATTTTCTTTTTAATTAGGAATATTTCCCATCGTCATAAAAATAAAAAAATACCCATTGGATTTAAATTATTCATCCATATTTTCATTTGACTAATTACGTTTCATCAAATCGTCCTTTTAAAATACTTTGTTTACATTTAAATTTGAAACATAACCTTACTTTTTGGCTCCTGCAAATTCCTGCTAGTAAAATTTTTACTTGCAAGAATTTGCAGCTCTCTCCGGTTATTACGCTCTCGAATTCGAGCTCTCTTGTAAATTTTTTGGGTTATTGAATGCATTTCCAGTAAAAACTTGCAAGTACTAGTAACAATTCGTAACAATTTTTTGATATTGAATGGACCTAATGTTATCTCAATCAAAGCTGATTAGCTGTCAAATTGGTTGTGGTCGAGGAAAAGTTAAGCTTCTTCCCTGTGCCGTCATGTTCACTTTTTTCTGCTACACAAATTATGCTCTTTAAATATAATTTAAGATAGTATTTTATTAAAAAAAAAACCTTTACAAACCCTCTTCCTTGTTAGCGTAACCTTGGTTTCTAATTACAGATTAGGGTGTTAAGCTCGAAAGTGAGGATAATCTTTTTATATGTAAACCTACTATTAGGTGATTCAGTTATATACATACATACACATTCAGGTTAGGTCAGAAATTAAACATTAATTGCATTTAATTTTATTCATTATGCTGATTTATTTTTTTTGTTTGAAGTGAAACTTCTTTAGCGGCGGTTGGTTGGTTGGGAGTAAATTGGCAAGTTCAGCGGAAATTGCACACGGAAATGGTGCAACGGAAATGATGCGACGGAAATGGTGCAACCGAAATAGTGCAACGGAAATGGTGCAACGGAAACGATGCAACGGAAATGGTTGGGGCTGAAACAAGTGCTTATTATGTGTATGCATATGGTATTAATTTAACAAAAATTTGCTAATAAAAGGTTAAAGAATAACGCTTAGAAAAATACCAATACAATAATGAAAGCAAGGATGAGTACGTACATAGATAAAGAAAAGGATAAAGGCAAAGGCAAAGGTAAAAATAAAAACAAAAACAATTTAAACACTTTACTTACATATATTAGGGCAAAGGTGAAGGGGAATATGTAGATAAAAGTGAAGATGAAGATAGGGGAAGAAAGATTAAAATAAAGGTAACTAAAGAGAAAAGGATATAGAGAGAGACACACAGACTCAATCTGGGAACTATTTTGGGATTTTAGAGAATTTTGGGACTTATCGCTAAAATAATCGATACTTTTATCGGTTTTGTTATCGATATTTATCGATTTCTTTATCGAAATATTTATCGACAATTTTGCTATCGATATTTTCGGAACTTATCGATATTTTTATGGGGGTTGTAATCGATATTTTTACCTATTTTGTTGGCGATATTTTTTGTCGATTTTGTTATCAATATTTTTATCGATATTTATCAATTTTGTTATCGATATTTATCGATTTTTTTATCAATATTTACCGATTTTGTTATCGATATTTATCGATATTATTATCGATTTTATGAGCGATATTTATCGATTTTGTTATCGATATTTTTATCGACATTTATCGATACCTATCGATTTTGTTATCGATTTTTATATCGATATTTATCGATTGTGTTATCGATTTTGTTATGGATATTTTTGTCGATAGTTTTATTGAATTTCTAATCGATTTCGTTAGCGACATTTTTATCGATTTTATTATAAATATTTTTATCGGTTTTCTAATCAATTATGCTACCAATATTACTATCGTTTTTGCTATCGAAATTTTTACCGAATTTTTCATCGATTTTGTTATCGATATTTTAGTCGGTTTTGTTATCGAAAGAGTATAAACATAAAAATGAATATAAGGAAAAACAGAATAACTTAAATGTAATTAGAACGAACAGGGGTAGAGGTAGGGATCTAGATAGAAATAAGACAAACAATATAACCTTAAGCAAAAGCAGATGTATGTATGTATGGACATATGTATGAATGTATATTGGTAATGAGACAAAATAGATATGTATGTAACGTAAGTTTCCCTTCTCCAGTGTGGCCCAGGCGCACTTACTTTTTTTATACATTTTCATTATTAATTCTTTTAATACATGAAATTATCGGTATGATTGATAAAATTTGACACTAGTATATACATGTGACTCAAGGGAGTTAAAATATCTTGAAAACACCGAATCAATTACTGTTTTTTGATCTTGTAGTTCGAGCATTTATATTTGTATATTCAGTTTTTCTTTTAGGAATATGAACTGTGGTTCTGCTTCATCTGTCGCTAGGTTTACGTTAAAGTCATGTATACATACCATTTTTTGTTTGCAAAATGGGAAGTTAATTCATTTGATCGGTATTTCCTCTTACTCTCGTCTTCTTTTTGTGCAATCTTGTATTAGCTCTAATCCAGTACTCAATGAACTTACAGGTATTTACACGAACTTGCAGGCGGTTACAGGAAAAATGATCCCGTACTCCAAAATAATGTAAATGAGAGCGAGTTTTGGAGAGTTGTGAAGAGAATGAAGTTGCAAGATTTTACCCGATGCTTTTTTGTTCCCGTACTTTTTCTGTTACTCACTTTTTACTCTCACTTCAGAGAGTCATTTTGCTGTTTAACATTTTTACAGGGTTTTACACGAAAAGTATTAGATCAGAGCTATTATATCATCCATACATATGTATATATACATATATCCATGTATGTTCATCAGTTATCAACGGTCCCAGTTAAAATGATTTCAGTATTTTTTTAAATTTTCGCTTTGCTTTTTTATCAATAGACTACTAAACCTATGCCTAAAACCATGCTGCAAATATCAAAACCACTTGCAACAAATGAGTTCATACATATCGTCGATGTTTTTCAAAACCGCTTAAATGGCCGTTGTGGCAAAAATGAGATTTGGTAACCTTGAACTCCAGGCATCGAGATTTATGCATACAAATTGTTAAATCGTTATTAAAACAACAGATTTGAAAAGTAATAGCTAGACAAAATACCGCCTATCAAGGCAATGCCTTCAAAGAATAAACCGTTTTTTCCCTCTCCTGTAAAATTTGAGTGCTGTAAGATATGCGGATTGGCAATTGGGCGATGGGCGGTTTTGCAAAAACATCGACGATATGTATTTACCAGCGATGCCAACTTGCGGGGAATTCCCCGATTTGCGGGGAATTTATGTCGGTGCGGGGAATCGGGGAATGACCTGCCTTTTGTGGGGAATTTTGACTATTTACACAATTTATCTAAAACATCGAAAAATGGATATCAAATGAAAGGTATTGTTGAGGACTTTTATTAGAACATTTTTTGATTAGGGTTGCCACGCTTCTATGTAATAAAGATTTTTATTTTGTTAATTCCAATCGGCATTTTTTATATATACACATTACATATACGCTCAAGATATATACTATTCAGTCCAGCGTATTTCGGGAATAGGGTTGCCACCGAAATTTTAGCGTAAGAAATTTACTTAATAGATATCGAAATCGATTTTTTTTTCAAAAATATTTTTTTAAAGCTATCCAAATGACCGATATTTGATATCAAAACCTTTAAACTTTAAAAAGTATATGCTCTCCGGGCAAAGCTCGGTCAACCTGGTACTTGCAATAAATAGAGATAACTGCGCCGATAGTACTTAGAATTCAACGCAGAGCTGCCGCCGTGTTGAAAAAAATTGTTCAATGTTATAATGAATTAAACAGTGTATAATTATCAATTAAAACACTTATTTGAGGTAAAATTTTCGAGTGACGAAAGCTGAACTAGAAACACCAAATTTATGATATCAATTTCGTGACGAAAATTATACGCATTTTTTAACTGCCTTGGAAACGTACGGAAAATCTTTTCTTTTCATACGAATCGTTGCAAAAGTTCTGTTTTTTATTTTGTGTTTCTAGCAGTAGACGGAATTCCGCTACGTTCCGAATAATAAAAAAGATTTTCCGTACGTTTCAAAGGCATTGAGAATTATTATTTAATTTTACTTTTTAGTCCATTTATAAAAGCGTTGTATATTAAAAGTTTTTTTTTTTATAATATTTATTTCTCTGCAGCTTCTCGACACTCCTCATCATACCAGTAATGAGCGGGAAATGTGGTTCCACTGCTCGCGTATGTCGGTTTGTTGCAGAGTGCTCTCTCACAGCAGGTGTGAGAGACGAGCGGTGAATCCATTGCCCGTCTGTTTTTAACCGACTTCCAAAAAAGGAGCAATATTTTTTTTATTTTGATTTTATTTTTTTTTATGTATGTTACCGCATAACTTTGGACCACGTCAACCGATTTCAATAATTGAAGCAGAAAGCTAGTGTCTCAGAGGTGATCCCATACTAATTTGGTTTAGATCCGATCATTGAATCATGAAATATATAGATATATATATATTTTTTTTTAAGTCGGTTTATTTTTTGCTAAAAATTACTTGTTATTGTAGCTTTTCGACGTTGAACTTTCCTTGCAATGTTCGGGGCCTTTTTTTGCTGAACCGAGGTAGGGTCGTATATTGGCTGCATTAAGATAGTGGTACGAGTGGAGTCGATGTTTGGCCCTCGGAGTGTACGTATGTACATCTAAAACACTGGAAGCATGCCTTCCGTCTCTCACAACATTCTCGATTTGGTCTCCCGTTTTTCGATCCGGAAACAACCATGTAGCTTGGTGGTTACTGGAAGCAAGTACTACATATTACCATGTTTCGGGCCGCGGCGTAGTCGATCAGTCGCAGCCCACCGTTTCTATATGGAGGCTGAATTTTCTGGCGTCAAAGATCCCTCCGTTGCCCACCATGGCATTTAAATCGCCAAGCACGATTTTTATAGTTGTGGGGGGGTAGCGCTAATATGTACGCTCTAAGCTAAGAGATCCTTGGATGTCTCGTCCTTCTCTTCCATCAGGGCATTGGCACATATGAGCGAGATGAAGAATCTCGCATTGATGCGGATTGTGGCTAGATGTTCGTCCACTAGAGTGAACGCTGGCCTCTCTGCCACCACAAATCCAACATCGACTTGCGCTCCTTTACGTGGCAACTGTAGTAGACGTCGCCAAGCTCCACGCTTACCTACCTCGCCCCGTCCATCGCATTTTTAATTATTTATTTGTTCAGTCTACAGAAAAAATATCTTACAGACTAATTACAGTTAATTGAATACAGTAAAAAGATTAAGTTTAAATTCTACAATATTAACATTGAAATCGATAATATCACTATAAGCATAACATAATCGGGCACATCGTACAAGAGGTTCATTCAGAGAGTAATTAGTTTTGTAAGTTGGATGACCAAATATACGACTGTTTCTTAGACACCTAGGGGGAATATGAGTTTGGAATAAGTTAGCCAGCTCATTACAGTTAATGTTCTCATTGATAACGTTATAAACGAAAATTAAAGAGAAGTAGATTCTTCTATCATGCAATGACTGCAGGCCGAGCAACTTACGTCTACCTGTGTAATGGGGAGGACCATTAAGCCAATGCATTTTGTGCAAGGCGACCTTTGTAAAGACTTTCTGTACCTTTTCAATTTTTATGGAATGGACCTCATAATAAGGGTTCCATATCAACGAGCAGTATTCGAGGCGACTTCCCCCAGTCTTTCTTCTAATGAAACCGATCATTGGAAATGATTTGGAAACTATATAGTCAATATGTTTGGTGAAGGATAACTTGGAGTCAAAAATAACACCTAGATCTTTCATCTCATCACAGTGACTTAAGAAACAGTTATTTAATTTGTAATTAAACATTAAAGTAGTTGATTTTCTGGTGAATGTTAACACGAAGCATTTCTTAACATTTAGATGTAAATGGTTTGTTGTGCACCATTGCCCTAAAGCATCTTAATCTGACTGCAGATTGTTACTGTCTGATAAATTTTGTACCTCTAAAAGGAGTTTTATATCATATGCAAACATTAGGCATTTTGCAAACTTAAAGTGGTTCGCCAAATCATTTATAAATTATAGCAATGGGCCACAGTGTGTTCCTTGTGGAATGCCCGACCACGCCTCGACTAAGGTTCTGGATTTAGCAGAGCCAATTTTAACAAATAATTTTCTGTTATTTAGAAAACTGGCGAAGAAAACTAAAAGCTTCCCCGTTACTCCATAATGTTTCAATTTGTATAGCAAAATTTAATGATCAACTTTGTCAAATGCCTTCGAGAAGTCTGTATATATTACGTCTAACTGAGCATGGTTATTGAATGCATTTATTATTTTATTTGTGGCTAAAGCTAAATTAGCGCAAGTCGATCTACCAGGCATAAATCCATGTTGACAGTTGCAGATAACTTTGCTGACGTGACTGAATAGCTTTACTTGAATTATGTGATCGAATAGTTTGGCTATGGTACTTTGTTTAACGATAGGCCTATAGTTGCACACATCGTTGCGGTCCCCAGATTTGTAGATAGGCTCAATTGAACAAAGCTTCCACGGGTCGATAAAAGCGCCTTTATTTAAACATTTATTTAATAAGAGTGTAAGGGGATAAGCTACGGTATCAGAGATAGTTCTGAAGAATTTGGGAGAAAATCCTTCACAATCTATTTTGAGACTAGGTTTTAGTGCCGAAATCGCAAGCTCAAGATCATCCATACTAATACCAAAGGTGGTAATGTTTTTTAATGGATGAGGGGTTAACACTGGATATATTGTAGTGTCATATTTTTCATAAACTTTCTGAAAGAAGCTAGCAAATAGATCACACGTGTCCTGGGTATTGTTGGAAACAACCCCACCATACGACAAGCTTGATGGAAAACCATTTGATTTTCTCTTAGAATTAATAAAATTCCAAAAGCTTTTTGGGTAAGATTTAAGCTCTGTTTCAACAGAAATCATATATTCTTTAAACAAGACGTTGTGCAGGCTGTCAACTCTTTCCTCAATCTACGATAATGCTGGTGATCTACTTCGGATCGGCTCGATCTGTATTTTTTGAACGCTTTATTTTTTTAATTTTTTAAGTTGCATAGCTTAGAGTTAAACCATGGCGGTTTATTATGCGTTTTTACTATTTTTAAAGGCACGAAGCTAGAGATTGCGTAGGAGAGCTTCCCACAAAAAGTCTTATATGAAGCCGTTAGATCGTCTGATGAGCTCAAAAACCCCCAGTCAGTTTCTTTGAAAAACTCATTAATTGCCGCGTAATTTCCTTTTAGGTATTTATATTCTTGCGATTTAGTAGTAGGTAAAGTATCGTAATCGTAGAATTTAAAATTAGTTCGTATTGCTTTATGGTGCAACGTATTTCTTGAAATAGGCGCTTCACATTCTTCACAAGAAATTTTTAGATCATTGGAAGAGAATATGAGATCAAGAATTTTTCCGTTGTTATTTAATATTGGATTACACTGCCTAAGATTATGTGAAAATAGAGCGCTAACAAACAATATATCGATATCCGATTTGATGTTTGTTGGTAACAAGTTATTACTATGGTTTGACCAACACAGGTTACTTAAGTTGAAATGGCCCAGATAAATTATCTCGTTATAATGAACAACGTCTGTTACGAGGACTAAATTATCTAAATGCTTCTGATAAATATCTAAATCGCTATAGTCAGGAATATATGACAATATAAATACAACAGATTTATTATTTTAAAACATAACACTGACACAGATTTGCTTTATTTCGCCTTCAGCATTATTAATTTTAATTTCCTTGCAGCGCAGATCCGCTCTAATTGCTAGAAGTACACCACCGCCTTTTTTGAAGCCAGTAGCCTTCGGATAGCGATCCTTTCTGTACACTTGATAATAGCTATCAAAGTATTCCGATGAGGATATATTATCATTCAGCCATGTCTCAGTTATAGCGATAATATCATATTCATGTAGCGAGGTACATCATGGATGGCGGTGACGTCAGCCTTTATTTTCCCTAGGACATCAACCAGCCGGGCAGAGGCACCTTCCCGATTAAGGGTTCGGATATTCCAGGTGCATACGATCAAATCATAGTCCTTCCTATGCTTGTCCTGATTGTCATCAAAAGAAGGGGGTATCATCCGAGGCATGTGTTTTTTTTTCATTGGGCACGGTTTTAACGTAGCGGGACCCAAACCTAGCGCACGCGCGTTGTTACGCCCTCCCACTTTAGCTCGCTCCCAAACTAGTGTTCGGTCTCTACCCAGAGGATTCATGGATATAAATATCCGGACGTAGTGAGCTGCGATTTGAACTGTAAGCACACGAATCACTTCTGGCCACTCCCAGTCAAAAGCTTTACAGTACTGGGAAATGTACAAAACATAGTGGTCAAAGGCGAATATCTCAACTAAACCGTGATGTAGTTTTTCAATTCATAGCTCTACATACCTGTATAGTAAATAAACTAAATAGCCGGACCAGACGTTATTCAAAATAAAAAATGAAAGAAAGTAAGTGCGCCTGGGCCACACTGGAGACAAATATCGATGACAAAACCGATAACAAAATCGATAAATTTGTCAATGTTATTGTGGCTTATTAAAATTTTATTTTTATTATTTTTTATTGAGCTTTGTACCACGATTGTTTATTAGGAAAAATTGAAAAAGCAACAAAGTCTAAGCGGTAGAAGTTAT